>NW_028325629.1:20000-25000 GCF_027475165.1 Benincasa hispida
ATCAACGAGTCGGGTTGTTTGGGAATGCAGCCCCAATCGGGCGGTAAATTTTGTCCAAGGCTAAATATGGGCGAGAGACCGATGGCAAACAAGTACCGCAAGGGAAAGATGAAAAGGACTTTGAAAAGAGAGTCAAATAGTGCTTGAAATTGTGGGGAGGAAAGCGGATGGGGGTCGGCGATGTGCCCTAGTCGGATGTAAAACGGTGACAAGCCGGTCTGTCGATCGACTTGGGGCATAGACCGATGCAGATTGAGATGGCGGCCTACGCCCAGGCCTTTGTTACGCCTGTGGAGATGTCGTCGTCCCGATCGTGGCTGGCAGCGTGGGCCTTCGGGTGGGTTACGGAATCTACGTGCTATTGGCATCAGCCTGTGGGCTTCCCATTCGACCCATCTTGAAACACAGACCAAGGAGTCTGACATATGTGCGAGTTAACGGGTGAGTAAACACGTAAGGCACAAGGAAGCTGACTGGTGGGATCCCCTCGTGGGTTGCACCACCGACCGACCTTGATCTTCTGAGAAGGGTTCGAGTGTGAACATGCCTGTCAGAACCCAAAAGATGGTGAACTATGCCTGAGCGGGGTGAAGTCAGAGGAAACTCTGGTGGAGGCCCGCAGTGATACTGACGTGCAAATCGTTCGTCTGACTTGGTTATAGGGGAAAAAGACTAATCGAACCATCTAGTAGCTGGTTCCCTCCGAAGTTTTCCTCAGGATAGCTGGACCTGCGGGTGAGTTCTATCGGGTAAAGCCAATGATTAGAGGCATCGGGTGCGCAACGCCCTCGACCTATTCTCAAAATTTAAATAGATGGGACAGTGTGGCTACTTTGTTGAGCAGCACCACGGAATCGAGAGCTCCAAGTGGGCCATTTTTGGTAAGCAGAACTGACGATGCGGGATGAACTGGAAGCCGGGTTACGGTGCCTAACTGCGCGCTAACTTAGATCCCACAAAGGGTGTTGGTCGATTAAGACAGCAGGACGGTGGTCATGGAAGTCGAAATCCACTAAGAAGTGTATAACAACTTATCTTCCAAATCAACTAGCCCCGAAAATGGATGGCGCTAAAGCGTGCGACCTATATCGACCGTTGAGGCAAAAGCCAGGCCCCGATGAGTAGAGGGTGTGGCAGTCGCTGCAAAACCTTGGGCATGAGCCTAGGTGGAGCGACCGTCGGTGCAGATCCTTGGTGGTAGTAGCAAATATTCAAATAAGAACTTTGAAGGCTGAAGAGGGGAAAGGTTCCATGTCAATGGCACTTGCACATGGGTTAGTCGATCCTAAGAGACGAGGGAAGCCCGTCTGATAGGTGACAATGCGAACTTCGAAAGGAAATTGGGTTAAAATTCCTGAACTGGGATGTGACGGCTGACGGTAACGTTAGGGATTCCAGAGATGTCGGCGGGGACCTCGGGAAGAGTTGTCTTCTCTGTTTAACAGCATGCCCGCCCTGGAAACGGCTCAGCCGGAGGTAGGGTTCAGCGGCTGGAAGAGCACCGCACGTCACGTTGTGTCCAGTGCGCCCTCGACGACCCTTGAAAATCTGGAGGATTGAGTGCCTCTCATGCCTGGTCGTACTCATAACCGCATCAGGTCTCCAAGGTGAACAGTCTCTGGTCGATGGAACAATGTAGGCAAGGGAAGTCGGCAAAATGGATCCGTAATTGGCTCTGAAGGCTGAGCATGGGTCCCAGTCTCGAACCCGTCGGCTATCGGTGGACTGCTCGAGCTGCTCCCGCGGCGAGAGTGGGTCGCCGCATACCGGCCGGGGGACAGACTGGGAACGACTCCTTCGAGGGCCTCCCTGAGCGTCGAACAGTCAACTCAAAACTGGTACGGAAAAGGGGAATCTGACTGTTTAATTAAAACGAAGCATTGCGATGGTTCCTGCGGATGCTAACGCAATATGATTTCTGCCCGATGCTCTGAATGTCAAAGTGAATAAATTCAACCAAGCGCGGGCAAATGGCGGGAGTAACTATGACTCTCTTAAGGTAGTCAAATGCCTCATCATCTAATTAGAGACGCGCATGATGGATTAACAAGATTCCCACTGTCCCTGTCTACTATCCAGCGAAACCACAACCAAGGGAACAGGCTTGGCAGAATCAGCAGGGAAAGAAGACCCTGTTGAGCTTGACTCTAATCCGACTTTGTGAAATGACTTTAGAGGTGTAGGATAAGTGGGAGCCGAAAGGTGAAAGTGAAATACCATACTTTTAACGTTATTTTACTTATTCCGTGAAGTGGAAGCGGGGCACTGCCCCTCTTTTTGGACATAAGGCCTGCTTCGGCGGGCCAATCCGGGCGAAAGACATTGTCAGGTGGGGAGTTTGGCTGTGGCGGCACATCTATTAAAAGATAACGCAAGTGTCCTAAGATGAGCTCAATGAGAACAGAAATCTCGTGTGGAACAAAAGGGTAAAAGCTCGTTTCATTCTGATTTCCAGTACGAATACGAACCGTGAAAGCATGGCCTATCGATCCTTTAGACCTTCAGAATTTGAAGCTAGAGGTGTCAGAAAAGTTACCACAGGGATAACTGGCTTGTGGCAGCCAAGGGTTCATAGCAACGTTGCTTTTTGATCCTCGATGTCGGCTCTTCCTATCGTTGTGAAGCAGAATTCATGTTCACCCACCAATAGGGAACGTGAGCTAGGTTTATAACATCATGAGACAGTTTAGTTTTACCCTACTGATGACAGTGTTGCAATAGTAATTCAACCTAGTACGAGAGGAACCGTTGATTTGCATAATTGGTCATCGCACTTGGTTGAAAAGCCAGTGGCATGAAGCTACCGTGCACTGGATTATGACTGAACGCCTCTAAGACAGAATTCGAGCTAGAAGCGACGCATGCGCCCATCGCTTGATTGCCGACCAGCAATAGGGGCCTTCCGGCCCTCAAAGGCACGTGTCGTTGGCTAAGCCATCATGACAGATGAGTTGCGGGGGTTGCCTTGTAACGTAATTCCCACCGAGCGATGGGTTGAATTCTTTACAGATGACTTAAATACGCGACAAGGTATTGTAAGTGGCAGAGTGGCCTTGCTTCCACGAATCCAATGAATTCATCCTTCGTCGCACCGATTCTCCTCCCCACACACACCCATTTAATTCTTCCAAGTTTCAATAAGGTTAAAATGCAAAGCAGAAGCATACAAACATAAGGGCTAAGTGTGGGTGATGGTTGGGATCGCATGCAAGCCCATCATGGCTCAAAGGGTAAAGGGTAGGTCGCATGGGTTTTGGGGGTGGCCTATGATGAAAAGGGACGGTGGTGTTGTTTGGATGCCCAAGTAAATGGGTTGGGCGATCGTGGTGCAGGCAAGGCTCCGACTGAGGCTTGCGCGTGGGGGCCCAGGTGCACATCAAAAAACTCTTTTGAGGTTATGACACTGTCGCCCGGCGCCAGCGCCCCATGCCCACCCTGCTCGCCCGTTCGCGCGGCCGCCCGTGCGCGCGCC
This sequence comes from Benincasa hispida, assembly GCF_027475165.1. NCBI lineage: Eukaryota > Viridiplantae > Streptophyta > Magnoliopsida > Cucurbitales > Cucurbitaceae > Benincasa > Benincasa hispida. Next base: position 23,473 of record NW_028325629.1, read on the forward strand.
CCACGCCCACCACCCTGCTCGCCCGTGCGCGCGCGCCCCACGCCCACCATCCTGCCCGCCCGTGCGCGCGCCCCACGCCCACCATCCTGCCCGCCCGTGCGCGCGCCCCACGCCCACCCTGCTCGCCCGTGCGCGCGCCCCACGCCCACCCTGCTCGCCTGTGCCCGCGCCCCACGCCCATCACACTGCTCGCCCGTGCGCGCGCCCCACGCCCAGCCATGCTCCCCTGCTCGCATGTGCCCGCGCCGCACGCCCACCCAGCCACCTGTGCGAGCGCCCCATGCCCAAACACGCCCACCCAGCCGCCTGTGTGCGCGTCCCACGCCCACTCAGCCCCACCCCGCGGGCGTGCCATGCCCCATACCTACTCAGCCCCACCCATCGTCGCCCAATCTCACCCAGCACCCCCTTGCGAGCGCAGCCCATGCCCACTCAACCCATCCTCGAGCACACGTCATGCCCGCCTTGCCCCTGTGCCATGCCCACCCACCCTGCACGCCATACCCACCGATGACCACCCGCCCACCCTTACACTAGCATTTGTGCACGACATGCATCACCCCTATGCTCGCCATCCCCCACGTGTCTTCCTCCCTCCTCCAACGCTCAACATCAATCCTTTTCCCAAAGATACATGAAGGTTATGTTTGTCCATGGAGGTTAGCATGTATTAAGAAAGGAGTAGATTAGATATTTAAAGGCTAACATTCAAATTGGATTGATTCTTAATCATTGGTAAAGTGTATATAACTACGTGAGCTTTGTCAGTTCACATTGAAGAGAACCATGGTGTCACCCGGTCTAATAATGCTTAAGATTGAATATCTAGTCCATCCATGAAACACATATATTGTACACCCAAACGACAACGTACAACTAACTTTTGATGTTCACTAACAATCATAGAATGATCATTCCAATAAAATATTACTCTTTCGCATAAAGAGTGTTGGTACACAACACAGAGATGCCGACCTTCTACGTGCCATGACTCTACCCTTGTGCATGCCATGAAATGTAACACCCATGAAACATGAATTCTACGTTGTAATGTTAGGATTATTTGAATCTTTTGTTGGTAAACCATAAACATAAAACAATAATGTCTACCAAATATAAGATCAATCATGTTCACACACTGCGACAACCTAAGACTTGGGACAGCCACACAGCGCGTGCCCACTGACACCGACCTTGTGCATGTTAGGAAACACCAACCATGAATTGTGAAATCCATTTTCCTATGCTTGGATTGACCTCAAATTTTTTTTACAAACTAAACAACATACAAAAATGATTGTAACAAGATATCAGAATTTTTTGCCACCTCTAACCAAATTATTATTTTTTTTAATATTTAATAATAAAATATTCATAAAATATTATTGGTTGTTTAAAAAATTATGAAACTTGTGTTGCACACTACTTTGAGTGTCCTAATCATAGTCCAATCACGTCCATGCTATGAGACATTATAAAACTTGAGTTTTTTGAGTGAGTGACAGCTCGTCACTTGACATATGCAAGC
>NW_028325629.1:30000-32500 GCF_027475165.1 Benincasa hispida
AAGAGAACTCCAGTGAAGTTAGGAGATTGGAAGGGCTTCGTTGACTTCGTAATTGTCAAGATGGATGATTTCGACGTGGTACTGGGAATGGAATTTCTGCTTGAACATAAAGTCATACCAATGCCCCTTGCCAAATGCTTAGTCATTACCGGATCTACACCGACCGTAGTCCAAGCCAGTATCAAGCAGCCAAATGGGGTGAGAATGATCTCAGCCCTCCAATTGAAGAGGGGCCTGGCCCACGACGAACCCACGTTCATGGCCATCCCGATAGAATCAGTTGAGTCCACTGAAGAGGAGATCCCCCAAGACGTTCTATTTGTCTTGGAAGAGTATCGGGACGTCATGCCGAAAAGCCTGCCCAAGTCCTTACCCCCACGAAGGGGGATTGACCATGAGATTGAGTTGTTGCCAGGGGCAAAGCCGCCTGCCAAGAATGCATATCGGATGGCCCCGCCAGAATTGGCTGAGCTTCGGAAACAGTTAGACGAGTTGTTAGAGGCAGGATTTATTAGACCGGCAAAGGCTCCTTATGGAGCCCCAGTACTGTTCCAGAAGAAGAAGGATGGGAGCCTCCGGTTGTGCATCGACTATCGGGCCTTGAATAAGCTCACAGTCCGCAACAAATATCCCCTTCCTATCATCACTGACTTATTTGATCAGCTTCACGGTGCTAAGTATTTCTCGAAGCTGGACCTACGGTCTGGATATTATCAGGTTCGAATTGCTGAAGGAGACGAACCCAAGACGACCTGTGTCACGAGATATGGAGCCTTCGAATTCCTCGTGATGCCCTTTGGCCTCACCAATGCTCCAGCAACGTTCTGTACCCTAATGAACCAAGTGTTTCACGAATACCTCGACAAATTCGTCGTAGTATATCTCGATGACATTGTGGTCTATAGTGCCTCGTTGGAGGACCATCGGCGTCACCTCCAACTAGTCTTTGAAAAGCTGAGGAGAAATCAGTTGTATGTAAAGAGAGAGAAGTGCTCCTTTGCCCAAGAGCGCATAAATTTCCTCGGCCACGTGATTGAGTGTGGTCGGATTGGTATGGAAGAGGGCAAGGTGGCTGCAATTAGAGACTGGAGGGTACCATCATCCGTGACCGAACTACGATCCTTCCTCGGACTAGCCAACTACTATAGGCGGTTCGTAGAAGGATTCTCGAGAAGAACAGGGCCATTAACCGAACTGTTGAAGAAGGATAGCCAATGGAGCTGGACTCCTGAATGTCAAGCCGCCTTTGAGGGCTTGAAGAAAGTGATGATTGAGGGGCCGGTCCTCGGAATTGCCGACGTGACCAAGCCATTTGAGGTAGAGACTGATGCTTCTGACTTCGCGTTGGGCGGTGTTCTCCTCCAAGATGGACACCCCATCGCGTATGAGAGTAGAAAACTAAATGATGCCGAACGGAGGTATGCCGCCTCCGAGAAAGAGATGTTAGCAGTAGTTCACTGCTTGAGGGCCTGGAGACAGTATCTCTTGGGGGCCAAGTTCGTGGTCAAGACCGACAATAACTCCATTTGTCACTTCTTCAACCAACCGAAGTTGTCGTCCAAACAGGCACGGTGGCAGGAATGTCTAGCGGAGTTCGACTTCCAATTCGAACATAGACCGGGGAAGAGCAACCAAGCGGCTGACGCTCTTAGCCGAAAGAGCGAACATGCGGCCCTGTGCATGTTCGCCCGCCTACAAGCAAGTACGTTGAGTGCAACAGTACGAGAAACTGTCAAAACTCACTTGACAAATGATACAGCAACGCAGGCCATCTTACAGTTGGCCAGGGAGGGGAAAACACGCCAGTTCTGGGTGGAAGATGATCTACTATACACCAAAGGCAATCGCCTCTACATCCCCAGATCCGGGGAGTTACGAAGGTCGCTGATGAAGGAGTGTCACGACACACCGTGGGCAGGACATAATGGTTGGCAGAGGACTTATGCCCTTCTAAAGCAAGGCTACTATTGGCCAAGTCTTCGAGACGATGTCATGCAATTTACCAAGACTTGCCTTGTCTGCCAACAAGATAAGGTTGAAAGGGCGAAATTAGCGGGTCTGCTGGAACCCCTACCTGTGCCCTCTAGACCGTGGGAGAGTGTGTCTCTCGACTTCATCACCCATTTGCCCAAGGTGGGAGAGTTTGAATCGGTCCTTGTTATCATCGACCGGTTCTCGAAATATGCCACGTTCGTCCCAACGCCGAAAATGTGCACAGCCGTGATGACTGCTCAGCTGTTCTTCAAACACATCGTGAAATTATGGGGTGTCCCCATGAGCATTGTTAGCGATCGGGACGGAAGATTCACTGGGACATTCTGGACAGAATTGTTCAGAATATTGGGATCATCACTGAATATCTCCTCTAGCTATCATCCCCAAACTGACGGACAGACGGAACGCTTCAACAGTATGCTCGAGGAATATCTGCGTCACTTTATCGACGCTAGGCAGAAGAACTGGGTCCAGTTGTTAGATGTGGCTCAGTTCAGCTTCAATA
>NW_028325630.1:0-11151 GCF_027475165.1 Benincasa hispida
AATCTCAATAAAGTATTTAACTGAAATATAATCTTCTACAGTACTTGTACTGTAGTATAAACATTTTCCAAGCATAGAACATATAAAGTTGTTTTAATCATAAAACAATAAAACTATTTCTCAATTGTGGATAACCCTACTGTGGGTAAAAACAATCCCAACACCAACTACTAGTCAAGAGAGAACCATTTTGCTCAATCTCTGACTCTACCTACATGCACGTGGCCATTCTAAGTACCGTCATACTTTAGGTACTTCTGTACAGATACCTTCTCATACGTCCTTCAGTATCTAGTTGGTTTGGTACCTTCTCAAACGTCCTTCAGTACCAATAGATACCTTCTCAAATGTCCTTCAGTATTTAGTTGGGCGGATACCTTCTCAAATGTCCTTCGGTATCGCGTTTTAAGTAAAACTAGTCATAAATGACTTTCTCTTTAAAGCATGTAAAGTAACACATATAAAAATTAGTCATAAATGACTTTCTCTCAAATGTCCTTCGGTATCGAGTATATTTAACACATATAAATCGCTTTTTCTACAATTTCTCACACATGCATGTGTTTAAAACATAATTCATGGTTTGCTTGGAATTCACTTTGTAAAACTAGCTGGCATGAGAATAATATTATTTAAAACATGCTTTCTATAACACGTTGTAATAAAAAATTTTAAGTAAATTTTTTAGTCAAAATGTTTTAGCCACTCACCTTGATTTCTTAGGACCTTTTCACTCTAGTAGCTCCCTTTTCTACCTCAGGCTCTCTTTTCACCCCTAGAATCCAAATTCAAATTACAGCTTAGATTACTCATAGTTCTAAACTTTAATTTGAGATACTTCCTCCTACAAACATATTCTAAAATATCTCAGGAAGCTTACCCTAAATTTTGAGCTCAGAACTTCTCGTGATTTGGCCGGAATCACAGAATCTTCAAGAATGGCCCAAACTGATCTAACAACCTGATCCTTCTATCTTATTCTCAGTTTCCAGCCCTCTCCCTTCGAGATTTTCTTCCGAAAACCCTACCTGACAACTAGACTTTTAGAGCTTTCAGGTGGTTTTGAAATCACTCCAAACGCACGAGTAAATTAGGAGAACTCCTCGTCCCAATTTGATGTGTCCTCCTTAGACCTCACTGTCCAATGCGTCCTCTATATCTAACGCATGGATTTGTCTCCAATACAAGGTTTGCTCCACTCTCCCACTCTTTTATGGTATTTCTGAGTTTTGATCTAAAAATGAAGTTTTATGGCTCTATTATAGGCGTCCAAACCTTCTCCGAAGTTGACACCACCTACTTAGCTGCATGGCCAAGTGTCTCTTTCTCATCCCATCAACGCAATGTTGTGGTCATCGCAAGCTAAGTGTCTTCTTCCCATGTTGCCAAGTCATAGGCCTCCAATCTGATACCACCACCTCAAATTCTTAAGGTTTTTAAAGCTTTCCTTCCAAGAAGACACATGGTTTTGATGATGTTATCCTGATGATTTCATCCTTGTATACATCCAACTCTTGGTTGCTCAACGCCTAGTCCATAAGCAACACATAGTAAGCCAATTCACTATCATGACAATTCAACTTAGCCATCGCAAGGAGCTAACCATCACCAACGCATAGGGTGACCGTCCATTCTTGATGCATGGCTCACTCGCACGGCTTCCTTGGCATGGGCGCATGGTGCTGGCCACCAGCGCATAGGCGCTCTGCATAGGCTGGCCGCTCGACGCATGGACGTGCTGGTCGTTCGACGCATGGGCATGCTTGGCCGCATGGGCTGCGCGTGATGCCTTGATGCTTGGTCGGGTGCTTAGGTGCATAGGCGTGCTGCTTCGATGCATGGGCGTGCAACGTGTGCTAGCCATCGCTCACTCGCTCGCATGGGTGCATGGCATGGGCTACACGCTTAGCTGCATGGCAAGGCACCTCGATGCTCGACAGGGTGCTCACTGCATAGGAGTGGCTGCTCGGCAGTGTGCTCAATGCACGAGCACAGTCACTTGGCAGTGCGCTTAATGCACGGGCGTATCCACTCGATGCATGCGTCCAATCGGGGCTGCTCGACGCATGGCTGTCTTTCCATGCATGCCTCGCCCACCCGTGTACCTTCCAATGCATCATCTCCTTTTTCCTTCTTCAGCCTCATGCCTTCACCAACAACTCTTCCAACGCATCAACACCACTCTAGCACAAAACAAAAAATTCTATACTTAGCCAAATTTCCAAAATTTTCCCCAAAATTTAACCTTCCAAATTTCCTCTTTTCTTCTAATTTCCACTATTTTCTCTACCATTTCACCCTAGTTTCCACATCAACCTACTCATCACACTAATCTCAATAGGGAACATACTCAAGTAGAGAAATTGGGATTCGGGGTTCACAAAAATAGAGTAAAGTTCGGCTTGTCTTCCATCTTTTTGGTGTTAGTGGGTGTAATCGCAAACATTTATAATTATTGCAATACTAGGCTAATTTTCATACAATTGGCGTATAATTACTAACTTTTGGCCGCAATATCTAGATAAGGTGGCATAAATAACTTGTATTTCTACAAGTTATCACACCCCCAAATTTAGATATATGCTTGTCCTCAAGCATATCTTCTACTAAGGCAATCATGCTCCATTCCTGTCCTATATTTCTGCGATGATTGGTCGCTCCGAATGTTACGCTTAGGCACATTACTTGACATCTCTTTCCTTCTATCCTTGCTAATTCTTAGCAAGCCCTACTTTATTCTTCTATGTAACAAAATTCTGCTTAAAGACACTTTTCTAGTTTTCAAAATAGAATGTTTATCTCTTCTTTATCAAAACAACTTGTTGTATCTATATGCGGTGAGTAAAAAATTTGCGTCATTTATTCACTTAGAGACAGTTGATCATATTAACACTCTTCATTTTGGCTTGTCTCCACAGGTGTCATGCGAACATCCAACTACGGTTGTGTGCCATTTTCAACTTTAACTCATGATAATCAGAGGAGTTGTCCCTTGCATTCTTTTTATTTTTCTCTTGTTTATACTACGTTGTTCTTGGAAACCCACCTTCGTTTTGGCTTGCTCCTCTAGGTGTCATACGAACATCTAACTACGAGCAGGCTCCTTTCACAACTAAACTCTTATCAGGTTGGGATCAGTTTTGAAATTTTCCCTTGTGCTGACATTGGAGTTTTTCATAACTTATTGTATATATATATATATATATTTAAATAGACACATTTTCTTAAATACTACATATTTTATATATTATCTGCTCAGACCTTCCTCACCCCCAAATTTAAAGATGAGCAAGGTCCTCATTGCGTTGTTTGGATAGACTAGACAAACACTTAAAAGAAAATTTCAAAAAGAAGGTTTGAGCAGAACTTTGAAAGATAAAAGGTAAAGTACTGCTAAACTAAGAGTTAACTAATCGTTAGTCAGAATGTACTGAGTATGGGAAATTTTTCTAAGTGTAAACATATAATACATCATAGCAACGCAATGAAGATCGTAAAAATAAAAGACTAAGAATGTCACAAAAATTAACAAAGGAAGATAAAGAATGAGGCACGGGCAAAAAGTAGAGTGAATATATACTCTGATTGTATTGACTATTAACAGAGTATACAAATATATTACAAATGAACGCATTACAAAAAAAATTTCTATTGCCTGTACAAGAGTCAAAGAATTTGATTATCTTACAAATAATAAAAGAATTGAATACAAATAATGAATGGCCGCATAAAAAAAAACTCAAATTGGAAGAAAGAGTAAACATTAAGGATGGGGAGCTGGGGGATCTAGTGGGGGATGTTGAGGTGGTGCAGGAGGCGCATCTTCAAAATTTAAGTGATGCCGGAGAGTTAAGGGCACCATTGGACCATGAAGATATGCGGTAAGAAAGTTGAAGTACTCTTGATTACGCTCCGCAATCATTCTCTAGTGCATATGGACTTTATAAATGTTGCGTTGCATGTTAATCAGCGGCTCTCTTGATGTGGCAGCACTACGTTGAATATCATCAATGCGCTCCATTACTACCTCAAATTGTTGATTAAAGAAGTGGTGCTGCTGGGATACAAGCTCTTACTGTTAAGAGAAGAGGGTTCTCATTTCAGCTAACTCAACAGCCAGGGAGGTGGAGATGGTTGCGCCTGCGATGTCTCGCCAGCACCGGTTTGGGGTTGGGCAGATGTACCTTCACCCAAATCGTGTGGGTCATCAACTTGCGGTGGTGGGATGATGGGGTGTGGTGATGAAGTTGTAAGTGAAAGTGGGGGCTGCTGGGTGAATAACAGAAGAGTTGGGGACAAGAGGAAGGTTTGTAAAAGGTTCGTGTAAAGAGGAAGAAGGTTGCGCCGATAGGCTCAGAGGGCTTAGAGATCGGATAACTAAAGGAAGAGGGTTTATGGGCTCTGGATCTTGCGTTGGTGACTCATGAACCCTTTCTTTTCCCTTTTCTTCTCTTCATCTTCTTTTTGGTCTGGGTTTCTACGGTGCATTCAAATCGATCGCAAGTCTCTTTACTGGCAGCTCGGGGCAATGCGAGGAATCCTTGAGAAGCATCCTCAATATTTTGATGTTGATGAGGCCATGGACTTCTGGCATGGGCTCCTCATCAATGCCTACACCCACAGTTAGGCATAAACTTGAGACGATCCACGGGACGAAGTACTGCCCTCGTATATGCCCACCAATGCTCTGATCTGCCCTGCGATCAACCTCCCCACGTTGATAGGAATATTGCAAGCAATACAGTATATGGCCATTACCTGATCTCTTGATACAGTTATGTCGTGCGTTGTTGGGATCAGCCGCTTCTTGACCAAATAAACCCAGAGCCTTCCCTCCAGTAGCAAAGACTTGGACTCCAGGGTGCAGATGCCTTTAGGTCAGACCAACCATCTTGTGCCTAGTTGCATTAGTACCCTCAGCGCGTCTGCCATTAGTTCTTCTGTAGAATCATCAATAATCTTGTTCCCTAGTGTATCAGGGTTGTCCTTCATCTGATATAGCTCATTGATGTCCTTTGCACTGAAGTGTACTGTCTCTCCCTTAAAAGTCACTACATCCTTATTTTCGTGCAGACGCCCGCGGTAGAAGTCCCGTACTACCTGAGGCACGATGATGGATGGGCACTGATAGAACGTGTCCCACCCATGCTCCACAATGACGCTCGTGATGAGGTCAGGTAGTGGGGTCGGCGTAAGGTAGAAGCTCATCTCAATCAACATGTCATCGTTTTCTTTTCTTTTTTATGACCGCTTCTTGGCTGATGCGGGCTCGCTGCTTTCTACTACGTCCTTGCCTTTTTCCTGTGCAAGGCGGGCAGCTTGCCTTGGTCTCTTTTCCCTCTCCATGCACTGTTCTTCTTTCTCGCGTTCAATGAGTTCCTTGCCCTTACTCTTATACAAGCACTTCTTGTTAGCTTTGCGTTTTCTCTTCTTTTCTTCCAAAAACAGTCTCTCCTCTTTTTCCTTCTTCCTCCTCCTTTCTTCTTCTTCTTCTTTCTCCTCTCTCTCAAACTCTTCTTCAAACTGCTCAGAGGCCAGCAATAGGCGTTGTTCCTTCTCATGCTTCCAGATCCCTTCAAGTCGGGCAAGCTCATTGTTACGTCGCATCTCCTCAAACTCCAATCTTCTTCTTCAATTCCCCTCTGCAATGATGAGTTTGCTTCTTTCCATCTTTTCTTACTTCTCTTCTTTTTCTTTTCTTTTTCTCTCCTCCTCTTCCAAAGCTAAAATAAAACTTTGAGGGTTGATGTTGGACCCTTGTGGCGTATTTTCCCTGTGACGCCGCATTAAGGGGGTTCCCTCTGTTTCTTTTCCTTCATCTATCGCAACTAATTGTGTTGCTACCGGTTGTGGCCATTCCATCAGTTGCACCGTTCCCCCCTCTTACGGAGGTTGATTCTCCATCCTTCTCAGGGCTCGCAGCCCTCTACCTTGCCTTTTCTTCTTCTCTTAGGCGCCTCTTTTCACGCCGGCATAATTTTCTCTCCTCTTTCTCCTTCTTCTTCCTCTTCTTCTTGGCCTCTTTATCTTCGTCATCATCCTTTTGTTCTTTGTTCTTTCTTGCCTTGCGATGACGTGAAGACTCCGCCTCTCCAGCCTTCTTTCCCTTACTCTTCTTCTTCTTTCTCTTATCTTTCTTCTCAGCCTTTGCTGGCTGCTTCTCTCTCTTCTTCTCTTCCTTTATGGCTCTACTGCCTTCTTCATATCTTCCTTCTCGGCCTCTTCTGGCAGCGCACCCCCTGCAACCTCCTCCATCACAATGTCATGGGTTACTAATACGACCTCCATTTCCTTGGCCTCCTCGACTGCGATCTCTTCTTCTTCTCTTTCCTTGATCGCAATTTCCTCGTCTTCTCTTCTTCGAGGCTCTTCATAATATTCTGCGATGATAGTTGCCTTCTGAGTCTCTGGGACCAGGACATCATTTTTCTTTTCTTCTTCTTCAACCACCACTTCTTCCACCACTACTCCATCCTTTACTGTTTCATCTGCCACTACCGTCGCTTCCTCCTCCATGGGTAGTGGTTAGTTTACAACCCATGCCTCGGGCAGTCCACCTCCTTGCTCCAAAGTACTGAGGATATTGCCAAACACCTCTGTATCATCTCATCTCTTCCTTTCGCTTTTAGTGGAGACGAAAGGTGTAGGCATGCTCTTGGTGCTTCCTTCTCTCTTGAACACAGGAGGCCTAACGGCTAAAGGTTTTCTCCGGGTTCTTTCGGCAAGTCTGGATATAGTTGGGGCTTGGGCAGCAAGCTGGCGACTGGCAGCTAGGAATGTTGCCTCTCGCATGGCTGCTTGGTCAAGGGTGGAAGGTGAAGCGGATTGGTTTGGGGTTTGGTCAGCCATGATATCGAGCTTGGAAAGGTCTGAGGAGAGTTCGCGTTTCTGGGGAGAAAGAACGATTCATAATGCAAAACGCTAGGGTTTCTGAGTTTTCCAATGTAGGGTAAAAGATTTCCAACAAGGGGGAAGGCTATATTTATAGGTTGGGCCATGGTGGGGCCCACGCGATTTTCACGACGACTGGCCTCGAGCATTTCAACAGACGCGTCGTTCCACCTCCCTCATTTATGGATTTTTAGATAAAACGTCCTTTCGTCTGCCAAGTCATAATTTCTTGGGGATACAAATCGGTTGGACTTCTTCCTACATTGCCAAACGACTTTTTCTTTAATATTTTATTTGAATGGACGCATGATAAAGCATAACGCATTGTGTTCGCTAACGCAACTGTATCTTTGCAGAGGACGGACAACAACACATATATGCTCGCAACACACCCCTTAACCAACGAATTTCTGGAGGATACCTCAACATAGTGCATTTGGCTAAGGATGGGCAAAGGACACATGCGAATGCAACACACCCCTCAACTTAACACAGTTGAGTTAGGTGAACGCAAGGCATTCCTAGTTGGTTTGGGATGCGTCCATTGTCATCTTGCTTTCTTGTTATTAATTGTTTTATTCCTTTTTTTTTTCATCAGCCCAAGTGCTAAGACTTGCGGCAATACATTTTCCTTTACTACTCAATCATTCACAATTTAAAGCACACGCAATGATTACAAAAAGTCAAAGAATTAAAGACAAGACCAAATTAAATGCACAGAAGTAAATGGAGAAATAAATTCATAAAGTCAAAATTTGAATTAAATGAAGCATTTAAGATAGAATTCAGAATTTAAAGAGATAGGAATTCAATAAAGCAATTTTAAACATAGTATCGAGATATGGACCAAAAATTACGTTGTCTTTGGTGATCGCAATCCATATCTCCGCAGGTGGTGAGGCTTGCTTGCTCAATGTCTTTAAGGTCATTACCCCTTCCCTGTAGATCTCGGGGCTTCTAAATTGTTGGACAGTGTTCCAGGTGTTCGACTTCTTAGCTCAGAGGCCAACTGGCTCACTTGGATCTCCAGATTCCTTATAGAGGACGTTTGTGCTTACATTATTGCATCATTCTTATCCATATATTGCTTCAACAGCATCTCTAGCAAGCCTCCCAAGGTGTTAGATGATGATGATGGTTGCTGGTTATGCGGTCTTGATTGCCCCTGATTGTGGTGAAACGGAGGATTTCCTCTATTGCCCCCTTGATGGTTCGTTGGCCCCCCTAGGTTGGGATTGCCACCTCAACCAAAGTTAGGATGGTTCCTCCAGCCCGGATTGTAGGTGTTGTTGAAAGGGTTACTTTGGATAGCACACACTTGCTGAAAATTCAATGGGCATCCATCAGCTCCGTGAGCCCCTCCACAGTTGACGCAACTGATTGCGACCACTTGAGTCGGCGCAGGGGCTGATTGTGGAGCGATGGCCATCTGGGCAACCAATGTGGTCATTGTCTCTGCAGGATCAAGGTCATGGGCGACCAACGTGGTCATTGTCTCTGTAGGGACAATGGTTGTTTCAGTTTTTCTTCTATCAACACCTCGGCCTCCATATCCATCATCTATCCAGTCATCCATATTCCGCGAGATGCGGTCGTTGATGACTTTGGCCTCTATGTATGTCTTGTCCATAAAATCTCCTACCGCGGAGGCGTCAGCAACAGCCTCCGTTGCTCTGTTCAGGCCATTATAGAATGTTTCCATCAAGACGCAATCAGGAATCCCGATATGCGGGCAGTTTTTCACCAATCTTCTGAATCGCACCCAGGCGGTGCTTAGGATCTCATTTTCCTTCTGTTCAAAGTTCAACACAACCTTTCATCTTCTTGCATTGACGGCAAGTAGGAAGAACTTCTTCATGAACCACTTCACCAGCTGCTCCCATGAAGTGATCTCGTTGGGCACCAGTGAATAAGCCCACCTCTTAGCCTCGTCCCTCAAGGTGTAAGGGAACAGATACAATCTTATATTTTCTGGGGTGACGCCAGGTAAGGAGAAATTGCCACACATTTCGACAAAACTGGTTAAGTGGGCATGTGGTCCTTCACCTTGCAAACCCCCAAACTATCCGGCGTTTTGAATCATCTGCAACATGACCGACTTGATCTCAAAGCGCGCATTCTCCTTCATAGTCAGCCTCGAGATTCCAGGCGAAAAATCATACAGGTTGGGTGCTGCATAATTATGCATTGGGATGTTGCAATCGGCCGCCAGGAAGACAGGATCCTGAGCTAGTCAAACAGACCCTTGGTTTACCACTGGCACCGCGTTATCGTTATTGTCCACCATGTTGGCTACATTCTTTCGCAGAATTCTATTCTGACATACCCTTTCGCGAAAAGTTCGCTCTATCTCAGGGTCAGCTACGAATTCTGGTTCAGCACCAGGACTCATAAACCGTCAAGCTGCTCTCCACGTTGCACAACCAGTACAATGAGATCTGTCCTGCAAAATACCAAAAGACACTCAAACAATAAACCGTTAACCATAGTCCCCGGCAACGACACCATAAACTTGTAATGTGTTTCGATGGATGATATAAATTTCTCACAATGATGCGATACTACGTCTAATTATGCGTTAATTATGGATGCTCATGTAGTATGCCATGCGTTGTCACAAGTTTCCTTATAATGGAACCAAGTGTAATTCCACCGCAAGTTTCTCGATGTGATCCGAAGTCGAACACAGGGACTGGTTTAGGTTATTAAAGTACGTTCATGATACATGCGACTAGGTTTTCAATCTTTAAAAGTGTGTTTGTACAAGTATATAAATTGCAATAAAATAAAGGAAAGCAGTAAAGATGCGATAAAAACATAAAAAGACAGTAAACCTAAACTAGATGATACAAGATACAGACTACATGTACAAGATGTTGGGATTAAGGCTGGCTATGAAAGTTATGCAAAGACATGGGATATGGCGAAAAGTCTTATGAACAGAATAGAAAGACAAAGACAAATAATATAAATAACACAAGTTCTTAATTGGATTAAAGGTACAAATACTGTTCCACTCTTCTCTTGACGTACACCTCTCAGTGATCGGCCGCGCTCCCAATCCATCTCAGTGATCGGCCAAACTCCCACTGAAGTTGTTGGTAGAATGAACGCACATCTCCATGATCACGACCATTTCATTCAATCTTGCTGGTTGCTCAATCACATCCATGAAGGACCACAATCCAAATAATCGAATGCTGATGGTAACAATATTGGTAGACAATGGAATAATCATCCTCTCCGCCGATAAAACTGATATGATTCCTTGTATTGTCTGTCCACAGCTGTATCATCATAACTCACATTTCCAAACCTCATTCCAATATTTTCATCTTGATTAGACTTCAACGTTACAGCTATCTAAAGTCTACTAAGCTCTTCTCGCAAAAGAAGGAAGCGAAAATCATCATCATTCATTATGCATTGTGGAGGGGATTTAAATTCAAGCTTATATTTAACTTTCAGTATAAGATCAAACTCTGAAGAACTGACATTTGTAACCCTGTAAATGTGAGATTTAAGTTCTTCATAATTCAATGTATGAGGCACAATGATTCCTCTCAATTGTCCCACGATATACGAACTTTCATTTTCATCCTAATCACCTCCATATCGAATAAATAGACACTTTTTTGTCATCCTACAAAGTAAGAGAACATTTGTCATTAAGCTGTACAAGCAATTAAAGTGTACTCTCGCTCTCAATCTCACTCTCTCTCTTAATCTCACTCCCTCTCAAAATCTCGCTCTCTCAAAATCTTGCTCTCTCTCATAATCTTGCTCTCTCTCTTAATCCCGCTCTCTTTATTACTCTTGCTCTCTCTCTTACTTTCCTCTTTCTTACTCTCTCCCAATACAAAATTTCGTAATGCTATCTTTCCAGAAATAACACAGCAAAAATAATTAAACAGACTCAAAATAATTCACCTTTTTGAAAAAGCTGTTCCGTTTTGAAAAAGCCTCATCTTGGAAATCCCCGTTCGAAAAGTCTCTGTTCAACAAAACACCGTCGAAAATCAGAGAAGTAATCACCTTTGAAATGGAGTTTAGAGTTTAAAGAAATCACCATTGTATTGTGTTTAGGTATTATTGATTTGATTTGAGGTTTCCGTCGTGAAAATTGTCAAATCATTCGTACACTGACAAGCAATCACATCAAACCAGAGAATTTCAAGCGGGAGTGAGAGCGTTTAATCAGACGAGAGCGAGATTTACCTCGTGACGCTGGTGTAAGGACAATTTACGTAATTTGGTATG
>NW_028325631.1:0-33627 GCF_027475165.1 Benincasa hispida
CCACTAACTTGGTCAAAGTTTGACTCTCAAAGTCCAAAGTCAATAAATTTGACTTCCTTGCATTTTTGACCTAGTCAACAACTTGACTTTTAATGCAATTTTGACAAATTTCATTTAATTTCAAAATTAATTCCAATAATAAATTTTAAAATTAAATTAATATTAAATATTTAATTTAATTTAATTTAATATTAAATCCAACACTAATTCCAATTTATATGAATCTCTATTCATAATCTTGATATTTAAATCTTATTTAAATATCTCATATTTTCCATCTCTTTATGTTTAATTCACAATTAAACATTATGTTAAATATATTATATTTAATGCTTTGCTCCAAAAACCAAATGTGAACACTTCAAATTCGTTCCTCACACTGTTATAAGGTTTAGTTCAATATGAGCTAGTAGGGGGACCTCATAGACCTACAGATCATGGGCTCCAACGATCCGCGATTAACTGGCTAAACTCTTTAACCTAATTAACCACCATTCGTTAACTATCGGATCACTTCACTAAAGCCCAGTAGTTGCACTCCTCTCACTGTAGATATATTATATCCACTCGATATAACCATGATTAGTAAGTTAATGGAGGAAGTCTTATCAAAGAGAACCCATGAGCGAAAGCACGGTCGATCCAAATTCATTGTGACAGAAATAAAAGCATTCACAAACATACAAACTAGTTATGATTTTCTAACAAATTACGACATGCTTTAGAAATTAAATACAAAGGGAATGTGAGACTTACCTTTGAAGAACTTTTCTTCTAACTTTCTCTCACTCTTGTGGAGTCTGGAACAACAACCTCTCGTTGTCTCTACGATCGTCTACCCAATTGTCTGGTCAACCACGGACAATCTTCTCCATAAATAAGTAACCACTCAGACACTACCACTCAGTAACCTTGGTCTTAGAGTAGGAATTCAAGAGGTGTGGGCTCTATTGGATTTGGTAGTGTAAGACCCTAACACTAAAACTAAAGTTAAATAGAGAAGAAAAATATTAAGTGAGGATATTGGAACAAAGGGAGGAAAACATCAAAATTTTCCAAAAAGGTGACCAAGGGTCCAAACGCCTAAGATATGTTGGACGCAAGAAGAAATGAATGATGGAAGCAAGAAAACTTGGAAAAATGGTTAGAGGTTGCATACAACCAAGCAAAGGCATACAAGAGCCATGTGGACAGGGCAACAAGCATGCGTCGAGTGAACATGCTAGGTGTACCAACCATACATTGAGGCCAAGCACATAGGCCATGCACCAAGCGTGCAGGCCATGCATCGAGGCCTAACATACAGGCCATGCATCAAGCGCACAGGCCATGCGGCGAGGACAAGCGTAGACCGTGCGTCAAGCGCAACCCATGCATCGATGAGCACCTGCCTATGCGTCAAAAGAACAAGCGAGCGAGTCATCCTATGCGCTACGGGGTAACCATTGCGTCGATGAGCGCCTGTCTATGCGTCGAACGAACAAGCGAGCGAGCCATCCTATGTGCTTTCGGGTAACCATGCGTCGATGCACCAGGCCAAGCACACGCTCACATGGCCGAGAGTGCCTATGCAGCCGAGCATGCCATGCGGCCAACCGTGTGAGCGCCTAGGCAGCACACCATGCGTCGATGGTGAGCACCATGCGTTCATGCCTAGTAGGTCGAGCAAGCATACTTAGCAAGCCATGTGTCGAGGGTGAACGACCACCCTATGCGTTGGTGATGACCAACTCATTCATTGGCTAAGTTGAACTTTGATGAAGGAAAGGTGAGTTGCTATGCGTTAAGGATAGAAGGTGAGGCTAATTGATGGAAAACTTCAAGGGAGAATGCCAAGAGTTACGAATATAAGACTTAAAAAATTTTAGTAGAGAAATATGTGAGGTATTTAGGTGATTTAGGTGGCAAAAGAAGGATCACATAAAATTCTAGTAGGAGGTGGCTAAAGGAGATTTCATGCAATTCACCCAAGCATGAGGTGGGTGAAGGAGATTTCATGCAACAAAAGGAATTTTGTTTGGCAAGCTGAAA
Source organism: Benincasa hispida (assembly GCF_027475165.1). NCBI lineage: Eukaryota > Viridiplantae > Streptophyta > Magnoliopsida > Cucurbitales > Cucurbitaceae > Benincasa > Benincasa hispida. The sequence goes on from NW_028325631.1 coordinate 2,032, forward strand.
GGAGAATAACTCAAGGCTAGGCTAAGGATAGGCTGGGTAGACTGAATGTTGGAAACTCCAAAGGGAGACAAATGGGAGTTGTGTTGTCAACATGGGGTGAGTTTGAAATGGCTATAAATAAGGGAGTTGGGCAAGGGAAATTCATTCGTACCAGCACCTAAATCGTGTGTTGAGAGCATATTTAGAGAGTGACGTTTGAGTTATTAGGCTGATTGGAGATCAAAAGAAATAAGGTTGCATTGGTGAGACATTGAGGCAGCTGGACGCACAACTAGCCCAAAGCAGTCGGACGCACAACTAGCCCAAAGTAGCCGGACGCATAACCAGCCCACGCTTTGCCCGCACGTAGCACTGCGTCCATCCGTCCATCCACACGCGCATCACTCGATGCATCCCCTACGCTAGCCCAACGCAGCTGCCTTCTCCGTGCAGCAGATCACACCCAGCGCACGCCCAAACGTGCCAGCCCCTATGCGGCACAACATGCCCACTCTGCCTACTGCCCAACGCCCAGCTGCCTATCTCAGTCCAAATAACCTCTAAAGAGGCTAACTTTGGTATTTTGACTAATTTTGAGTAGGGTAAGTTGGTGTTTTCAATATATAATGATATTTTGGCTAAATTTGACACTATTATTGATATAACAAGTATTAATTGAAGAATCTCCATTGATATGGAGGAATTCTCAGGAAGGTAGTCTGAAGGTGATTTTAGTGGAAAAACTTGCTAACGGTGAGTGTTTACTTGCTTTATGCTTTGATATGTGAATAAATGCATATGTAAGTGCAAAATACATGCTTATGATGTTATGATGATTGCCATGATATTGTTTGTGAAATTGTTATGGAAACTGAGATTATACCCAGATTACATAGTTAGCATGCTTAACAAATGGTGCTTGGCGGGAAAATATAGTCGGCCTCGGTCAGCGGGAAATAATAGTCGGTGACGACCGGTGGGAAATATAGTCAAGTACCTAAGCATGACTAGCGGGATAAAGAATTGTCGGTGTGCACATTGGCAGGAAAAGTGGGTTATAGGAAAGTTTCCATAAAAAGTTATGATGATTGATAATGTGTCCATGATATGAGCATGCCACGTATAGCATGGGACTGGAGAATGTTGATTGAATGAACATATACATGATCATGCATAAATTATATTGGAATTATGATTATGTGATTGATTTCCCAAAAATATGATTTGCAAAGTGATTATTATTTTAAAAGAACCAGTCACTGGGCTTAGTAGCTCACACTCTTCCAAATGTTTTCTTATATCCCCTCCCCCCCCAGGTAGCAAAGCAGAGCATTCAAGGAGGAGTCTGCTAACCACCATCACATCAGGACTTGGTAAATTCTCAGGGCACGACTCAGATCATGTAATAAAGAATATAGGAAATTAAACTATGTGTATGAAAGATAGATAGAGTGTTGTAAACATGTTGAAATCCTTAATAGATATGGGGAGGAATGTTGAATTTAAATGTTGTCTTGGAATACTACTAGTTTACCCTCATGCTCCTTTCTCGGTCTTGGGGGTTAAAGCTAGGGAGGGGGTGTGACAGGTAGAGGTTTGGAGGAAATAATGATCGAACTCAACGACCAAGCAAGTGGAAGAGTAGACTTTGTGCTTGATCGTTTAGTAAAATTTTAGCAGGTACACAATCGTTTAGGAAATCAGGTGTGATCGTTTACACGATCTTTTAGTGAAGCTCGCTTGCCACGCGATCTTTAGTAAAAAGCTACACAAACGTTTAGAGAATGGCACGTGTACACAATCGTTTAGACAAACACTTGATGGCTATTGTGTAGTCTCTCATGAGCTAAACGATAAGCTGTGTACTTAATGAAGCAATCCCTTACAAAATGAAAACATTTTTCATTTTATCCTTCAGTTATGAAAACTGAATACAACCTCCCACTTTCACGCACAGTAAAATGAGAAACCGCCTACAATTATCTCATAATTGTTTTAATTATAAATAAATATAATAACTAACTTATCATATTATATTTATAACCTATAGTTTTAATATCACATCATATGTAACATTTAAACCATAGTCCTTTTCTCCTTTACTTGATATAAATCATATTTATATCATTTTCCTCCAATTAATGTATCTTATACATCATATCAATTATATCATATATAATTGAACCAGTTTAATCATATCATATATAATCAAACTCCCTTTAGTCAAATTGAATACTTCAAACTGACCCAAAAACTGATTCTCAACTTGAGTCCATTGAGCTACCAAGGGGACCTTATGAACTTGTAGCTTGAAGCTCTAACTGTACGTGAATAGCTTACTAAACTCTTTAGCCACGAGATCCACCATCCATTAATTGTCGAGCACTCTACTAAAGACCAGCAACCGCATTCTTCTCACTATAGATATATTTCTATGTCCATCGGATATAATCAGTCAACAGTACGATAACCCTTCACAAATGGTCGTAAGTATAGCTGGTCCAATTTATCGTTTTTCCTCTGTAGTTACATCTAACTCCTTAAGTACCATTGATCCCTCTAATGAAAATACATCATAGTCCTACTATGAGTGGACACCTTTCGGGCCTTGAGAATGTGTGTGGCGCCACATCGTTCAAGCTCCAGAATCAGCCCTTTTGGGAGCAATCTATCTACTTACCCTTGCTTTGGGAAAGGAGTGAATTCCATCTTGTGTAGCTGAGTTCCCAGCTCCCCAATCAAACAAATCCCCAAAGTAGTAGGTTTGAGTCGGCGATCTGGCCACTCACACCCATGCCAATCAAAGGATCGCCCTCAAAGGCAGACGTTCCTAACTCACTCAGAACTAAGGTCATGTTACCTATGGTCATCCTAGTGAAGTGAAGTCTTCATTATGAACGATGTTATATAACGAGACTATACACTTCGTGGTCCGGTCTTATACAAACTCCTCTATATAGGTGATGACTAAAATTAGGGGGACGCAATATGCGATGCATGTCTTAAGTTATGCGTCGGTGGTCATGCGTTGGAATGGAATGTATGCGTTGATCTCATATGAAATGACCATGCATTCCTGTCACAAGTTTTCTTGCGCTCTTGCCAAGTGTAACAAGAACACAAGTTTATTGGGTGATCCGAGGTCGAACTCAGGGACTTGTAGCTAAAGGGTATGTGGTGATGTGTTTGCGGCGGATGAATAAAAGAATGATTGGGGTTATAAGCTATGAACTACTCCTACTCCTAACTAACAGATTAAGTGATAGAAGTATGACTGAGAGGTAGAGACACGGAAACCATTAACGAGTAGTAAATGCATGGAAAAATAGATGAAAAGGTGAGGATGTCTTCATTGCAACACTAAGCTTGACTGCAAGGGCAACCCTAGCCAATGCAAGCATTGCGATCATGCTATACACACTTGACATAGACACATGTGATGTATATGCGATAATGTCAAGAAGCCTCTTTCTAAGCCTCCATAACCCATTCACGTGCTCTCACACATAAGCGAGATGATCGCATACCACCATAACCTACTTAAAGGGTGCATAAGCTGTGTAGTAGCAAACAGAGCTTATTCCTAATTTTCCCATTCTTGCTTATGCGATCTAATCCACTCTCCTGAGACTTAGATTTGGTTTTTAGACTACTCTCCCAAGTATGCCTAAATAATGAATGATGCGCTCATAAGACAAGGTAATTGCATAAACCTGGTTGACGTAAGATTATTCCTATTCCTAGTGAACACTTGCTTACATTGCTTAATTCGACCAACCACTTACCCTCCCGGGCAGTTAGTTGCTACTGATTCTATTCATAGACAAGTATTGCGTCCGTTTATAGACAAGTGTTGCTACAACTTCATACTAAACAAATAAGGTTTTCTCACAACACTCACGCAACGCACACCTCCCGGTGGTTTGCTACATGCTTCATATCTCTAATCTGCATGATTAAGTATGCGATACTCTAGCAATCTCACTTAGTGATGCAATGAAAGTTAAGAATGCTAAGTAAATGAAGATGGAGATGGAATCAAAGAAAATATAGAAATGCATTGATAAAAAAAATGTATTAATTCCTTAAGCCAAAATGTAATACAATACAAGGAAAGAAGAGAAATGGAAGGACCGGCTGGAAACAATGTCTTGCTTCCAGCAGATGTGTGTCAAGGCTGTCGGTGGTGCCATGGATGGGCGATGGAGCAGACTCTCTCGAGTTCTAACTCCGGTGAAGGCTTCGGTCATCACTTGGAATGAAGGAAGGAGATGAAGAACTCTCAAGCTATCTTTTCACACTTTGGTCTGGATCACAAGGATCCGCCCTAAGGCAGAGAACCTCAGGCGGAAAACCCTGGATGATATGAAATTCTACTCAACGACCTCTATTTATAGAGCTTGATCGTCGACAGCATTAATGGACTTACTCTTAATTTGACATTCGCGGTGCGATAGTCCTTTTCTGAATCTCTGTTGCTAACGGCATGGTAGGTGAAATGTCAACATCATCTTTTGATTCTCCCAAGGTATGCGTTCATGTTTGCATTCTACCTACCTTGCGTTCATCCCTCTATTATGGTTATCATTATGTAGCCGCAACTTCTCTGCGATGACCGCATTTGCTTGACGGCTAGAACTTCTCGGCAATGACCGCATTCGCTTGACGGCCACCACTTCTATGCGATGGACGCATGCAGTTGATGGCCACAACATCCATGCGTCAAATGTATACGTTCGCCTCTACGATGGAGAGATTCCCCACATGCAGTCGTCTTTGCGATAGCCCGGCTTCCGCATATGTGCCCGCTTTCTGCGTTAGCTACAAAGATAGACAATTGAATGCATAATAACGCATAATAGTGGGTTAGCCAAGATTCTTAATGTCGATTGACGCAAACTCGTTTTCTCATGAATTTCTAACATAATCGCTGCATATTCTACTTAACAACCCTCATAATTCTAAATAAATGGCCTATAATGACGTGCATTTCTGCCCGTCATCAATAGGACACTCCCGCTCGCATGTCTCCACATGAATGATCAGGATCAGACCATCTATAGCACGTCATAACACTTGTAACTATCTACAAAGCGGGCCACATCCGTAGTGTCACAAGGATAAGGTTTCCCTCCTATATCCATATACTATAGACCATTTTGGTTATCACTTAAGGCATGATCTACTTGTATGTCTCCACATACATACTTAAGTTACAACAACAACCATGGATTTTAGTTTATTGGTTTGTGGTAAATGCAAATAAAACATCTCATGTTTCATAGACAATAGTGAAGAAAATATCTCATATTATTACATCATAAGCGTTTGTTCAATACAGGTGTTTAAAAACTACAGGACCGAACGAGAGTTTAGGGCATCATTCACAGGTTGTTCATAATAATGATTGGGTCAAAAGTTGTTTTACCCTGGAGATTACATCTTGCTCCTTAAGTCCCAATGATCCTTTAATGAACAATTGGTTTGTGATCCAATCACTAAATCGAGTCCCTCTCGGGCCAATGAGAGGGTGGGGCCCCTTGTTCAAGACTCAGAGTCAGCACTTAAGAGAACAACCTCTCAACTATCCCTAAAAGCGGGTAGGAGTGAATTCCATCTTGCACCCTATGTTCTTGGCTATCTATCCGGTCTTACCTCTGAAATGGGAGGTTTATTGAGCTGGTGCTATTGAGCCAACCCCTATCCATGCAAATCTAAGGATAATCCCAAATAAGCAGGAGTTCATAGTTAGCTCAGGATTAAGGTCAAGTTACCTAGGTCATCGCTTTGAAATAGTCAATCTTAAACAATAAACGACGTTATAAAGTAAGAGTGACTTAATTATTTGTCCGATCTTATGCAAACTCATTGCATAGGATGCCCCCACTCCTCATGTCAATACATGAACTAATTAGGATCACTTCATTTGTAGCACTTTACAACAAATTGTAACAACTTCAGAGTGGGTCGTATCCAATAGTGTTACCAGAATAAGGCATCCAACCTTATTCGTATACTACAGATCATTTTGACTATTTACTCGAACCTGATTTACTATTATGTCTCAACATAAAGTTCAAGTACTTATGTAAAAGTCATGGATCTTTTAGTTTATTGGATTTATTTCTAAAATGAAATAAGAAATTCATATATTCAATAACAACTTTATCAATTTACAAAATAAGTTTATTGTTTACAAACCACGAGTTTTAGGACATAAAACCCGACAATTGAGAGGAAGTTCATCTGATACGGGAGATTTTGCAACGAGGAGATGTGATCGTCACAAAGATCACCTCGAAGCACAACATTACTAATCTATTTACGAAGGTTCTCTTTGCCAAAGTGTTCAAAGGTCACCTAAAGAATCTAGGCCTACGAGACATGTACATTGTATAATCTAAGATAAGTGGGAGATGTGTAATGGGTATATGAATGCCCTGGTTTATTGTATTTATTTACCATATTCCCACTATTTCAGATTCTTATATTATATACAACCCACTGACGAGTTTTAGTTCAAATGGGAGTTTGTTGGGTTTTATGTCCTAAAACTTGTAGATAGTAAATGCTATCAATTGACCGTCATCAATAAAGAGTTATCGATGTTAATTCAATAAATATTATTGATTGCGTTGTATTCTATTTTGTCTTAACCCTAAATCCAATAAAATAACATCCAAGGTTGCCTTATAAGTCTTGAACTGTATGTGGAGACATATAGGGATCAATGTTTAAAAAACGACCTGAAGGGTCTATAGTATAGGGATAAGGCTAGGTACCTAATTCTAGTGACATTATGGATATGACCCACTTTGTATTTGATACAAACACAATGATCCAACGAGTTCATGTAGGTGACATGCTAGTGGGGATATTCTATGCAATGAGTTTGCATAAGATCGGACTGCGAAATAGTGACCACTAGATGTAACGCCATTTACTAGTTTGGTTCCTATTTAAATTGGATGACCTAGGCAACTTAGTCTTAATCCTGAGTGCACTATGAACTCTTGTTCATGAGGGATTGTCCTTTGATTTGTATGGGTGAAAGTTGCCAGTTTGTCTACTTAATAAGCCTACCATTTTGTAGATAGAACCAAGTGAGGAGTTGGGAACATAATAATACAAGATGGAATTCACTCCTTCCCGACTTCAGGGTAAGTAGATAAGTGTTTTTTTAAGTGATGTCTCCGAAACTTGAACAAAGGGTCTTACCCTCTCATTGGCCTGAGAGGAGTTTTTGTTTATTGGTTAGACCATAAACAGATTGTTTATTAAAGGAGCACTAGTAATTAAGGATACAGAGGTAACCCAAAGGTAAAACGGTAATTTGACCTAGTTTGTGTTATGGACACTCGTGAAAGATTAATTGCTGTTATTGGTCTATATCTATGGACACAGAAATATTTCTGCAGTGAGAAGAGTGCAGTTGTGCATCTTTAGTGGAGTGTACTCATAATTAACAAATATTAATTAATTTGGTTAATGAGTTTAGCCAATTAATCTCATATCATTGTAGCTTCTGATCTACAGGTCTACCAAGTCCCTTTGTTAGCTCACTAAAAGATATTAAAGAGGAATGATTCGGAGTGTTAAATTTAAGGAAATTGTAATTGATTATGGATGTGATTAATATGTAATTGATTATGGATGTAATCTATAATTTAAATTAAGTTGAAGAGAAATATTTGAAGGAGATTCAAATATTTAATTCAAGTAAATTAGATTCATAAAGAATTAATTAAATAAATTAATAGAGAGGTGATGCACATAAACATACGATGTTTATTTATATTAATTAAATATATACATTAAATTGGATTTAATGTATAGATTGTTATTTAATTAATATGTTAATTAATTAAATAAACGTTATTTAATTAATATGCTAATTAATTAAATAAACGTTATTTAATTAATATGCTAATTAATTAAATAAACGTTATTTAATTAATGAGCACAAGGGTAAATTGGAAAAGACTTGGAGAAGGGGTTAACCCTTCTCTATATAACTTCTTCCTTATGTCCTTTTTCGGGCAAGAATTGATTTTGGTGAGATTAACCCTAGTCACCAAAACACAAATCCTCTCTTTACTCTCCATGAGAAATCTCTATATCTCTTCCTCTTCCATCTAGTTGGATACCACCTATCCTTCTATTGGAATCCTTGAGAATAACAAGGTTATTCTCGTGGTCGTATCCAAGTTTGATTTAGAAGAAGTTTGTGTCAAGATTAAGAGGATTTTTCGTGGCGTTCAGGAATCATCAAAGGTAAGAATGGTTCTTAGTTTTCCTTCTCCAAAGCATGTTATTCATATGTTTATCCTTTATATGTTTTGTTTTAGAACACTTTTTGTTTATTCAAAAATCAGTTTTTGAGATGCAAGACGTTCATACGCTTACACTCGGGATTTGATCCCTGCACGAGCCACTTTCACTCATACAAATCAAGGGACGAGTCCTCATAGATAGAAGTTCATAACTCACTCAGGATTGAGATCGAGTTATATATGGTAATCTTATGAAATATTAATCTCTTTAATTATTTCATGGTCAACTCCATATCATTTGTAACAATTACAAAGTGGTCCATAGCCTTACTAGGATAAGGCACCCAACTTTATACATATACTATAGACGTCAACTACGTACCGTTGAAATCTCATAAAATGACGTTGGATTTTTACTATAATGGATAATTCATTATTGCATATTTAACAATTAAATTAAAATACTATATTAAATAATTAATTAATTATGAGGCTTTAGGGCACGAATCCGAGCAATCCATTATTACCATACCTCTTTCTTATTTGTTCTAAAGGCCTTTCCGCCCTTCTCCAAGAAAAGGAACGACATGCTGCTTTTTCAGGTTTGCATATCAACCCTAATTGCCCTTCTATTTCTCACATTTTTTTCTTTAGAAGATAACCTTTTCATTTTCTGGACGACGAAAAATGACTGGAGGGTGATCAAGATGGAGATATATGAGAAAGCCTCAGGATAGATGATCAATTTTCAAAAATCCATGTTCGTGGTCGGCATAAATCAATTTTCATAAATACTATTTTTCTACTGAGTGATAAGATTTTACAATTTAGCTCTCGTATTTAGAGATTGAAAAAAAAAAAAAAAAAAAGTTAACTAAACGTACTATAACGGGGAGAGAATAAATCAGAAAATTTTTAAAATATTAAGGGCCAAATCATATTATTATTTACTATTTAGCCCTATACATTATTTAATAATCTTAAAAAATAAATTAAGAAATCTTTATTGTTAGTATTTAAATTCATGATTAGTGATTATTCATTAATCCTTCAAACCCATCTCCCCGTGGCAATCATTTCTCATCATCAGAAGCCCAAATTCGTGTCACAGGATGAAATTACGGCAACAATGGGTTTCGTGATGGACAAGATCGCTTTCTTTTTATAGGGTTCATTCATTTGAATTTTCGTCATGGCAGCAGAGGAACGTGGTGAGTTTCTCCATTTGCCGATCGCATTCAGGGCACTTGAAATTCTCCGGAATTCTCCCAGTGGTGTGTGGAAATTCGAAGCGGCAACAAGGATGAGTAATGCCTTGAAGTTCGTCGTGGTGATTCTTGAAAGCTATGTCGAAACCCTTATCGGCGGCCTGTTGCTTCCATGAATCGAAACTCCCGAGGGTGGGCAAGACGGTGGTGCTGTGGCCGTTCAGGATCACGGTTGATCCTTTGCTCAGAACTGCCCATCCTCCTTCTTTGTCGTAGCTGAGGAGCTTTTTGATTTCTTGCATCAGAGGATCACAATCGTCGGCTTTTCCTAATTGGATCTTGGAGTAAAGCATGCTCTCGATTCGAGTCCAGAAGAACCAAATCATGGTAAGATCTTGCCAGCAATAGCCAAGTTTTTCTGTTATGATTGTTGTAATGATTTTCTTGACGCGTTCTCTTTTGCTGCTTTTTCCTACGTACACCATTTCTAATGGTATGCGTGCTGCTTGTGCCACAGTCTTCGCCGTGGTTGTGAATTTTCTTATCCATTCTATGTCGTCTCCTCCATATAAGAAGACGTATCTCTCTTCCTTAATCTGTGTTTTTAAAAAATAAAAAAAAAAAAAAAAAAAAAAAAAACCCTTTGAGAAACTAGCTGATTTGTTTAGAATGGCTTAAGATTTGATTATGGGGATTTTAGTAATGAGTCATTGCATTAGCTTTATGATGGTTGAATTACCCAGTTCAGAACTGCAGGGTCGATTCCGTCGACTAGCAGCTCGAGTCGCCAGGTCTCTTCCCTCCAGAGAACTTCCTCTTTCACGCTGGTGAATGGAAAGGCAAGACTTCCCCAAATCCACATCATGTGGATTGCATTCGGGCTTACAACTTTACCTTGAGGGTCTAACACCACTAGGATGGGCCTGTTTCTGAATTGCCATACTTCCCCAATGAATCTGGTAACTGCCTTGGAGATCAATGTAGGATGGTGCACTATGTGCCATGGCATTATTGACAGGAGATACTCAAACCGTTTTTGCATCGAATCATTCCACTTGATAGAATGGTCCACAATTGGGATCCAAACTACCTCGAACTGGCTCTCAACCCGCATCCCTTGGGCCCTTGACTCATTGTAAAGCTGATCAAGAATTGAAAGCTCATCATGGGAGATATTCAAGTCTGAGATGAGCAGTAGGACATTTTTCCTTTTTAGCACATCAAGGCTAACCTGTTTTTAACAGAGAAGCAAGAGATATTTAGAAGAATGACAGAGAGAGGTAAGAATTGGAAATGTCAACTGAGTCTTGTTTGCAATGGTGAGATGTCCAGACCCTTTGGCCTGTAGAGCCATCAACTAGAGGCTGCAGATCATCTTTAGCATAAATCAAAGCCTTGAGAACCTTCATGTTATCCAGATGGGTCATTTCAAAAAGATTAATGAGCATTTGAAATGATTCAATATCTCTCTTTTCCTCTGCATTAAGGGATAACCACTTATCAGCACTACATCACATACATGTCTGTGCGCATTTAGATAGAGGGAGAGCTATCTATTTAATCTACCTATATATTGGTGGCAGAGTACCAGCTGCTTTTTGAGATGGTCACGTATGTTTTTAAGTTTGTGCGCGAGTGTAGATAGTTCCCACGAGTCGGTACTGGTTGATAAAGCTAGCCTGAAACCAGACAACCACAATGCTCAAGGTGCCATATAGCTGGGAAAAGGAAAAAAGAACTGAAAATGGATGATTGGAAAATTAGAAGAGAACATACTCATATCCCATGCTAGTTAAGCTAGTAATTTGAGTTGCACAAGAAACAATACTCCTGATGGTCCAGTAGACGGCAGTTGGGATATGGGCTACTGCTGTGGACATTGCTGGAACCTCTTGTGAGATATATGCTGAAGGAAGTTCCTTCAAGTCAATGATGCACCAAGTTACATCCAGTATAGCTGCCACAAGATCTTTTAGCGCATCAAACTTAGGCTTTAATGCAATTGAGTGCTCAAAGATTCCTGGAAGTTGCTTCAAAATTGCCATTGCTTTGGCAAGTTGGTTTTGTGAGTAAATCTGGGCAAGAAGCCAGAATTCCCCATAGTTCAAAGCAAAAGCTGCTAATGTCAGCACCAGCTTAGCATCCCATCGGTAGCTTGCCAACATATTAAAGATTGCCAATGTTGTTGCATGTGGGTCTATCCCCTCCAAAGCCTTGTATGATATCTGATAATGTTTATCATTTTATTATGTTGATACTCAATATTACATATCACTGGTGTTTAGGGCTAGTTTCATTGTCATTGCATGGAAAATATTATTAGAAACTTGAATAGGTAAGTAATGATTTTCCAAATCACCTCACTAGAAATCCTATCAATTGTGTAGGACAAAGCTTCCAACATGGTAGTGAAGCCCGCTTGATGGGTGCCTGTTTCCTCCAAACTCTCTAGTTGTTCATATGAGCCCTGTATTTTACCGTTCATAATTAGTTAAGTATATAAGCAAAGTTATTTTAAAGAAAAACATCAATTTACACCCCTAAACATTATGGTTGTATAATTTAAATTCTGAATTAATAATTGTTTTAATTTGAATCATGAACTTTTGTAAGTGTATCTATTTAGACACTCCATTACGATCCGTTTGGACAAACATTGTGTGAGGATTATAATTTTATCAATTAAATCCCTAAACTTTCATAAGCAAATCAATTTAGACTTTCTTGAAAAATTATCCATGCATCAATTTTAATCGTCTATTTTATTAATTCGACGTTTGAAGAAATGAAATCTACACGTATAAGAATTGAATGCATGGATGATTTTAAAATGCAATCTTAATAAAATGTCTAAATTGATTCACTTATAAATGTTTCGCAAGATATTTTTTCGAATTTTGTCTGAAGGATGATATTAATTGATACACTTGTGAAAGTTTAAGGTACAAATTGATACAATTTGTACAGGTTCAAATTGATACAACATTTTAGAGTGAACTTTTCCCCTGTTTTAAATGCCCAATTTCAACAAGTTTCATCTTTGTCTGCATTAATTGTTTGAAAATTCTTAATAAGCAGAATGCTGATATATCTCATTCTATCAGTCTATTGAATACTTGTTGGAAAGGATCAGTTCCATACCATGGCATCAGCAGCAGCTATGGTGGCACGTTTCAGAATGTTTTCGACCAGGCGTAGAAGCGATCTTGTGTCGACATCTCGATCATCAGGATCATGGGTGGCTATTATTTGTTTCATCATCACATTGTCGTCAGAAATGGCGGACAAGAACTTGTTACCCTTGGCCAATTGATGTCGAGAGGCTAGCGAGAACTTGTTACTGCCGTCCATTGTTCTACAACACGAATGTAGAGAAGTTACAACAGGTTGTGTGGAATGGGAATGTATGCAAGATGGATTTCCAAATTTATAGCCTCAAGGAGGAGTAAAGTTTCTGTTGAATCAACTTCCTTTCTTTCTCTTTTAGTTAAGTTCCTTCTATGTCAAGACGCCTTTGGTTGTGTGGATCCTTTTAACTTACCCTCTACATTTCATTTTATTCGGCAGGATCGGAATATTTATCTGGGTCTTGAACATGCTCTGATTGGTGAAATCGCTAATGAAAAGGCAATAAGATTCGAAACCAAAGCTCTATGTCATTAACATTGAGAATTTCAGATTATATGTCAAATTTGTCTGCAATTTAGTGATTTATTGATTCTATATGGTTTAGTGATTTCTGCTATTTAGTGATGATGTTTAGGATGGCGTTAATTTTAGTTTATTTGAATCTTCTACTTAGAAACATCTATTAAAACAATATTTTAAAGATCTATCATGATATATGAAATTACAAACAATATTCTAAACATATGTTTTGTTCTCTTTGTGGTTGTGGATTATGTAGAATCTTTTTATGTTTTTGTCTTTTTTTTTCCTTCTTGAAAATATCAATGTGAATCAATTGTGATGATTTATAATTATTTTCACTTTATTTCATTCAAAATCAGCTAGAAATTATCTAATTAGTTGTTTTATTCTCCTAGAATTCTACTTAAGTGATGAAAAATTATCATGTTACTCTTTTTATAAGTTGAGGAAAAAGAGGATGAAAAATGGCCAATTAGCAATTAATTACTACATTTCTCTATGATATTGTTTTAAGCATTACATTTAAACAAGTCTTTCAAATGAAACGATTTAAAAAACGAAGAATTTGTTAGGAAAAAAGCTCAATTTAAAAAAAAAACAAAAAACATCAACTTTATCAAACAAGATTTCAATTATGTAACATTTACATAATTGAGTGTTAAATAAATAACCGAATATTACCACATGACGGTCAGTCTTTTTATTATTATTATTATGGACAACTTTTTATTGCTTCCTTTCTTGACTTGCAAATGTGGTTGAGAATTCATTTGTAGAAGAGAATAATAATAATAATAATAACAATCACAATAATAATAATAATATATGTAGCTAAGAATAATGTTATGTTTTATTAAATAAACTAAAACTACAAAACTGCTTCCTTTCTTTTCTTGCAAATGTAGTTTGAGAACTTTCATTTTGTATATTAATTGGGAAATTGTGAAGGGGAGACAATAGGAAAAGCTTCCCTTGCTTTTGCATTGCATATGTTTCACAAGAAATTGTGTTTTTAAATAGGAGAATAATAGTCAAGTTCAGTTGCGTTTCACTCTATTAAAGAGATAAAATATCAAAATCATTTTTATCATATTTAACATCACTTTGAAACACGATATTTAATCGCTAAAAATTAATAGAATATTTTGTTTTATTTTACACGTGTAGATGCAAATTTCAAATCATTATAATAGGTTTTAATTAATTAAAAGCATAACTCAAAGTGATTTTAAAAATGAAAAATGATTTAGTATTTCATAACCACTCCTAAATATATCTACTCAAATGGTGAAGGGGAGATTAGAAATAAACAATAATAAAAACTTTGATCTCTCCCTTTTCCATCTACGCGACATACAAGTTTAGTTAATGAATCTTCATATTGACGACACATCTCCATTGTAATTAAACAAAATAACGCATTGGTTCATTATGGTTTTGTTTGATAAAGTTCTTATTTCGTGTTTCCTATTTCTTGTTTTTTAAGAACTATAAACATGAGTATGTCTGGTGACTATTTCTGTTTGTTATTTCTTGAAAAAAAAAAAAAACAGAAACCAAAACAAAAAATTGTTTAATAACTATTTTTCGTTTCTTATATCTTTTTCCTTACTATTTTGGTTTTTTTCTTGTTTCATAGTTTAAATATAATTTAATTATATAATATAGAAAAAATATATAACGTGCATTAAAATGTATAAAGAACAATTATCAAACGTTTACATTATCTAATACAAATAAGTCCCGACGTAATATTAATAACAATAATATAAATGTTTCTCTCCTTTAAATGTTATCCAAATTTTATCTAGAATGTTAATTGTTACTCTAGTCATTCACCTCGAATAATGTCAACTTAGATCTAATCCTATTATATTGTTTTTGTAAGTTTTGTGGTTGAAATCATGATGGATTGACCTTGTTGTTAATAAAGGGTTTAGATTTGATAAAGGACTAAGAGATAATGTATTCAATCCATAGTAGCCTCCAGATTTAATAACCTAACGTTTTCTTGACATCCAAATGTAGTAGAGTTTGGCGGGTTATTTTGTGTGATTAGTTGAGGTGCTCGAAGCTAGCCTGGACACTCTTGCATATCAAAAGAAAATGTGGCTATAAAATATTGAAATGAGGTTAAATGCATGTCCAAATAAATAATATTTATTTCTTTAAAAAAATAAAAAATTTATATATTGAAAATTTTAATTAAAAATTATTTTTAAAATATAAATAATAGTTTTATTGACGGTTTTTTTTCCATGAGCATCAATTAAACAAAAGAATCCGTGTGTTAATAAGGCTCACATTTTTAGTAGTGGAGAGAAATTCTTGAAAATTGATTATTTTTTTTTAATAATAATAAATTTGTGGATCATTTCTTCTTTCTTCATTTTAATCTTACATATATAATCGTTTTCCACTATTTGAGGGGGGACAATTGCGGTTGAAGGTTCTTTCGTAGTGGGGCTCAAGACTACATTCTTAGATCTAGGTTTGTAGTTAACTCACACGTGTCTAAGATGTCAGTATTGTGTAAAGGTACCACAAATTCTTCTTTTCCTTCCGTATTGTTCTTTTAAGATGATGTCTCCCCTTTGATCGTTGATTATTACTATGTAGCTTATGAGTCTAATTCTTGTTGAACCTCTAACTTGTCAAAGGACATAGAATAGTTTCTTTTGTTGTATTTTTGTTGGTGTATTCTTGCTAAAGATGTGAGCTTGTCATTTATTTTGTTTTGCTTTAGTTGCAAGCTCTAGCTCTGAAGCTAGGAGGTCTCCTTTTTGCAATATACTTATATAACCTTTGTGAATATATATATATATATATATATATATATATAACCGTTTTTCAAATTTTCGTTTAATTAACTTTTCAACTTTCACATCAACATCCATAAATTTTTATCAATATTTACAATTTTTAAAATATCTTATAAACAAAATATTTTAATTGATTTTTTATTATTATTTTCTACCACTTATAAATAATCATTATTCAATTTTCACTTTCTCCATACCTCAATTTTAATCCTCTCTTCTACTCTCAAATTCCTTCCAATTCTCCCACGTTTTCTCTAAATCCCTCAAATTCTCTCTCAAGTTTTAGGGAAATTGTTATAAATAACCTTCAAATGTTTCCATCTTTCATGACTAGCATCCTTTTAGAAAATACCTTGAAATAATTTTTCTCTATCCATCCCGGTCGAGATCAACCATGGAGATTTGAATAAAAAAAACTAATCTTTTCATATTATCGATTATTTAGGGCTTTCTTGGTGAAATCTCTTGCAGGATGAACGACGAGAATCCACTAATTTTTTCAAATATTATGTCATCTTTCCAAATATTATACCAAATCTTACATAATTTTTCAAAATTTTCACCCAGTTTTTGTTTCTATAATTATTTAAATTTCTAAGATTATCAATTATCCAAATGAAAATTTCCAAAATTAATGTAAGATTTGGGGTAGAGTCTTTGTATTAAATTGTTCTTTTCTTTATCTAGAATAATGGATGTTGTTGATGCTAATTTTTTTTAATAGTAATATTATTATACAATAATAAGAGGGATCCTACGACCTGGGATCAAGGCACCACAGCAAACAAACCATCTACAGAAATAGCGCACAGACGAAACAAGCATAACCATAATAAAAAAACAACCCAAAAGGAAAAACAAACAAACCAACCAAAAGAAAAATCCCACAAGCCGGTAGGGTTGGCAAACCTTGCCCCAAATATATATATATGTATGTATATATATATAACAATATTATGAAATAAAATTTAAAAGAATATAAAAAAACTAAAAACGATATATATAAGCTACTGTTTTTAATTTTTTTTAATTTTATTTCATAATAAAATTAACTTTAACTTGTTATTAAATTTTAAAATAAAGAAATGTTAAAATATTTTTTATTATTAAATTAAATAAATAAAACAATAATAATACTAACTTGTTACCTAAAAAGTGTATCATTCTAATAGAAATACAAAAAATTAGTGATTTTAAATTAAAAAAATTAAAAAGAAAAACTAATGGCCGGGGAATTTTTCCCCGCGGGGCTCCGATCCCCGAACAAGGATTCCCCGACCTTAACCCCAATTCCTCAAAATGAGGAATGGGGCGGGGACGGGGAGTACATCCCCGGCCCTGCCCCACCCCATTGCCAACTCTACAAGCCAGGGAACCTACAGAAACCAAAGTAACCAAGAGAAAACTAAAGAAAACGAAAACAAATAAGCTAGAGAAAGCCATGAAGACCGTCTGCCAAGACGCAACATGCGCTCGAACCATACACATAATAAGCTGAAACAAGGTATATGCCATTCTCGGATGCTCTCCATGCAATCAACGATTCCTCTCCTGCCAAATAAAGTAAATTGACGCACACCAAAAGACTCGAAATAACTTACTTCGCACATCTTTACTAGACCCCACCCGACACACCTAACACAACTCCACATCCCACTCAGGAACCCGATGAGATGAACCCAACAGACACACCACACCCTCCCAAATCTCCCTCCCAAACACACAGTAAAAAAACAAATGATTCTGAGACTCAACCTCACCCTTACAAAACAGATAGACAACATCTATCGATGGATCCCACCTCCTCAACCAATCCCGAGTACCTAATCTATCTTTCACCGCCAGCTAGACACAAAAAGAATGCCTCAAAATATTACCCCTAGACCAAACCAAACGAGCCCAAGACACCCTATGACGCCTAGGACACAAACTCACCTACACACTAGCAACAGAGAAAATACCATTACCACTCAGAACCCAAACCCAACTATCCTCCACATTCACCTTCGGTACTACACGCTGAACCAAACCCCATAATTCAAGAAGTTCCCTCGAAACTGAAGGCCAATGCCAAAATCTATCATCAGATAAGAAGTCTGACAGTCTAGCCTCACGATGACTATCAGCATAAAAAAATCACATGCTTCCCATAATTCTCCAAAATAGACTCCACAGGCAGCCACGGATCCTATCAAACAAAACATCTTCTCCCATTACCAATCTACAACCTAACCAATGGCTTAAGCCAATCCCGACAACATAAAATCGCCCTCAAACACCACGACCGCCCCACCTTAGCACGAACCATCCATAACGACCGTCCTCTAAGCACATACTCCTCCATCCAAGCAACCCACTGTTAGAATCAGAAAATGCACAACATAAGTTAAACAGATCAATAAGCATTCTAATTCATTAATTTTGACTTTAAATTAAACATGCTCATAAACTAATAAGAGGGTTTCATAACATACCTTTGTAGAACCACATGAATCTCGATTCCAACTATAAATCTTCTCCAAATAAACTTGTGAACCACCTCAAGGCCTTCCTTACTATTCTCTTGGTGCCTTAAATCGAGTTGTGGGACTCAAAATAAGCTTGAATAAAGGGAATTTGGAGAAGAAGATCACTGCTGCACCATGGAAGAAGACCTTCTTCAACCTCAAGTTCTTTAGCAAAAACTTATCAAGTGCATCAGTTGCATGCACGATTTCCACTTCAATCTTCTCTATTTATTGCAAGATTATCATACAAAGAAGATAGCTGCATGAACTGCACCTCATGCTTGGAAATTTGACTCAAAAGAATGGTGGAGTATGTGTGAGCAAGATGAAATGGAAAGTGTAGAAATCCCACTTTTTCCATTTTCCATCTTTTCCATCTTATGCCCTAAAACTCACAGTTTGTAAACAATAAAACTTATTCTGAAAATTTAATAAGTTGTTTAAAATATGTATTGCTTATTTCATTTTCCAATAAACTAAAAGACTCATAACTATTACATGAGTACTTGAACTTTATGTGGTGACATAAAAGTGGATCAGGTTTGAGTAAATAGTCAAAATGATCTATAGTAAATGAATGAGGTTGGATGGCTTATTCTGGTAACACTATTGGGTGCGGCCCACTTTGTAGTTGTTACAAAGAGTTGTAAAGATACTACAAACGCTCTGATGCCAATTATAGAAGTATATCAGCATGCAATAGAAGAAACAAGGATTAATAAGCATTCTAATTTATTAATTTTTGTTGTAAATAAAGCATGCTCATACAATAATAAAAGGGTTTCAAGCAATAACTTTGTTGAACATCTTTAATCTCGAAATCAGTTGCAAATCTTCTCCAAAAATTGTTGTGAACCACCTCAAGATCTTCCCTACTATTCTCTTGGAGTTTTAGATTGAGTTATGAGACTCAAGATAAGCTCGAATGAAGGGAACTTGGAGAAGAACTCACTGCACCATCCACTTGAAGAACACCTTCTTCAACTCAAATTTTTCTGTAAAAATTAAAATGATGCATGCTTCAATTCCACTTCCATCTCTCTATTTATTGTAGGACATTATGCAAAGAAGAAGGTTGCATGAGATGCAGCTCATGCTTGATGTACTGAAGCAAGAGCAAGTGGGTTTTGAGTGAGCTTCTTCATGAAGGTGAGTAGAATTTTCCAACTTTTGATTTTCCAATCTTTTTGTGTTTTAAGATTTTCTAATTTCAAATTGATTTCTAAAATAAATTTAATTTTAAAAATTGAAATTTTTATTAATTTTATAAAATTAATTTCATAAATTAGTTTTCTAATAAAATTAATAATAAACAATTAATTAAACAATTTAATTAATTCTAATTAATTTAATATAAAAAATTAAATTAATTTTACACAAATTCCACCTTTATGAATTTAATATTTAAATCATATTTAAATATTAATTAATTCTCCAATTTCATTTAATTCCAAAATTAAATGTTTAATTATAACACATATAATTACTAATTCCTTTAATTCTAATTCGAAAAGACTGGGTCAAATGTCTGTTTTACCCCCGAGATTACCTCTTGTTCCTTAAATCTCACTGATTCTCTAATGAACAATTGATTTGTGGTCTGATCAACAAACTCAATTTAATAATTCAAGATGTTCATGTTTTACGAGCTAGTAGGGGGACCTCGCAGACCTATAGATTATGGGCTCCAATGATCGGAGATTAATTTGCTAAACTATTTACACTGGATTTACCCTCATTCATTAACTAATGGGTCATTCCACTAAAGCCCATAGTTGCACTCCCATCACTATAGATATATTATATCCACTCGATATAATCACGATTAGTAAATTAACCCTTCACAGGTTGTTCGTAATAACGATTGGGTCAAATGTCTATTTTACCCGTGAGATTACCTCTTGTTCCTTAAGTCCCACTGATTCTCTAATGAACAATTGATTTGTGATCCGATCAACAATCCGAGTCTCTCTCTGGCCAATGAGAGGGTGGGGCCCCTTGTTCAAGACCCAGAGTCAGCACTTAAGGGAACAACCACTCTACTATCCCTGAAAGCGGGTAGGAGTGAATTCCATCTTGCACCCTATGTCTCCAGTTATCTACCCGGTCTTACCCCTGAAATGGAGGTTTATTGAGTCGGCGTTGTTGAGCCAACCCTCACTTATGCAAATCTAAGGATAATCTCGAATAAACAGGAGTTCATAGTTAGCTTAAGATTCAGGTCAAGTTACCTAGATCATCGCTTTGAAATAGTCAGTCTTAAATAGTAAACAGCGTTATAAAGTAAAAGTGACTGATTTCGTGGTCTGATCTTGTACAAACCCATTGCACAAGATGGCCCCACTCCTCATGTCATCACATGTATGAATTAGGATCACATCGTTCATAGCACTTTACAACCCTTTGTAACAACTACAAACTGGGTTGCATCCAATAGTATTACTAGAATAAGACATCCAACCTCATTCATATACTATAGATCATTTTGACTATTTACTTGAACCTGATCCACTTTTATGTCTCCACATAAAGTTCAAGTACTCATGTAATAGTCATGGGCTTTTTAGTTTATTGGATTTCTAAAACGAAATAAGCAATATATATTTTTAATAACAACTTATTGAATTTTCAGAATAAGTTTTATTGTTTACAAACCACGAGTTTTAGGATATAAAACCCAACAATCCACAGCCTGGGATCAAGGCACCATGACAAACAAACCACCTATAGAAATAGCACATAGACGAAACAAGCATAACCATAATAAAAAGACAACCCAAAAAGAAAAACAAACAAACTAACCAGAAGAAAAAATCCCACAAGCCAGGGAACCCACTGAAACCAAAGTAACCAAGAGAAAACTAAAGACAACGAAAAAAAAGTAGCTAGAGAAAGTCATAAAGCTCAGTCTGCCAAGACGCAGCATGCGCTCGAAACATCGAGACAATAAGCTGCAACAAGGTACGTGCCATTCTCGGACGCCCTCCATGCAATCGATGATTCCTCTCTAGCCAAATAAAGTAAATTGACGCACACCAGAAGACTGGAAATAACTTACTTCGCACACCCTTACCAGACCCCACTTAACATACCCAACACAACTCCACATCCCACCCAACAACCCAATGAGACAAACCCAACAGACGTACAACACCCTCACAAATCTCCTTCCCAAACACACTGTAAAAAAACAAATGATTTCGAGACTCAACCCTACCCTCACAAAGCTGACAGACAACATTTACCGATGGATCCCACCTCCTCAACCAATCTTGAGTACCTAATCTATCTTTCATCACCAACCAAACAAAAAAAAAATGCCTCGAGATATTACCCCTAGACCAAACCAGACAAGCCCAAGACACCCTAGGATGCAAACTCTCCCACGCACTAGCAATAAAGAAAAGACTATTACCACTCGGAACCCAAACTCAACTATCCTCAACATTCACCCTGGACACCACACCCTAAACCAAACCCCACAATTCAAGAAGTTCCCACGAAACCGAAGGCCAATGCAAAAACCATCATCAGATAAGAAGTCTGATAGTCTAGCCTCACGACAACTGTTAGCATAAAAAAATCACATGCTCCCCATAATTCTCCAAGATAGACTCCACAGGCAGCAACGAATCTCACCAAACAAAAAATCTCCTTCCATTACCAATCTACAACCTGACCAACGGCTTAAGCCAATCCCGACAGCGTAAAATCACCCTCAAACACCATGACCACCCTACCTCAGCACGAACCGCCCATAACGACCGTCCTCTAAGCACATACTCCTCCATCCAAGCAACCTACTGTTAGAATCAGAAAATGTGAAATGGAAGTTAAACGGATCAATCAACATTCTAATTCATTAATTTTGACTTTAAATTAAGCATGCTCATAAACTAATAAGAGGGTTTCATAACATACCTTTGTAGAACCACTTGAATCTCGGTTCCAGCTGTAAATCTTCTCTAAATCAACTTGTGAACCACCTCAATGCCTTCCCTACTATTCTTTTGGTGCCTTAAATCGAGTTGTGGGACTCAAAATAAGCTTGAATAAAGGAAGTTTGGAGAAGAAGATCACTGTTGCACCATGGAAGAAGACCTTCTTCAACCTCAAGTTCTTTAGCAAAAACTTATCAAGTGCATCAGTTGCATGCACGATTTTCACTTCAATCTTCTCTATTTATTGCAAGATTATCATGCAAAGAAGATAGCTGCATGAATTACACCTCATGCTTGGAAATTTGACTCAAAAGAATGGTAGAGTATGTGTGAGCAAGATAGAATGGAAAGTGCAGAAATCCCACTTTTTTCATTTTCCATCTTTTCAATTTTTTGAATTCTAAATTGATTTCCAAAATAAATTTTTCATTTTCAAATTGAAATATTTATTAATTTTAAAAAATTAATTCATTAAATAATTTTCTAATAAAATTAATAATAAATAATTAAATAAACAATTTAATTAATTCTAATTAATTTAATATCAAATATTTAATTTAACACTAATTCCATCATCATGAATCCCTATTCATGAATTTAATATTTAAATCATATTTAAATATTAATTGATTCTCCAGTTTCATTTAATTCCAAAATTAAACGCGTAATTATATCACATATAATTACTAATTTCCTTAATTCTTATTTGAACGTTATAATTTAACTTATCACGCTACTCTAAAGCTAATTCATTTATGAGTTAGTAGGGGGACTTTGTGGACTTATAGATCATGGGCTCCAACGATTCGAGATTAATTGACTAAACTCTTTACACCGAATTAACCCTTATTCGTTAACTATTGGATCACTCCACTAAAACTCAGAGTTGCACTCCCCTCACTTTAGATATATTATGTCCATTCGATATAACCATAATTAGTAAGTTAACCCTTCACAGGTTGTTCGTAATAACGGTTGGGTCAAATTACTATTTTACCCCTGAGATTACATCTTGTTCCTTAAGTTTCACTAATCCTCTAATGAACAATTGGTTTGTGATCCAATCATCAAACCAACTTCCTCTTGAGCCAATGAGAGGGTGGGGCCCATTGTTCAAGACCTAGAGTTAGCACTTAAGGGAACAACCTCTCTACTACCCTGAAAGTGGGTAGGAGTGAATTCCATCTTGCACCCTATGTCCTCGGTTATCTACCCGATCTTACCCCTAAAATGGAGGTTTATTGAATCGGCGCTGTTGAGCCAACCCTCACCTATGAAAATCTAAAGATAATTCTGAATAAACAGGAGTTCATAGTTAGCTTAGGATTCAGGTCAAGTTACCTAGATCATTGCTTTGAAATAGTCAATCTTAAACAGTAAACAGCATTATAAAGTAAGAGTGACTAATTTCGTGGTCCGATCTTATGTAAACTCATTGCACAAGACGCCCCACTCCTCATGTCATGACATGTATGAATTAGGATCACATCGTCTGTAGCACTTTATAACTCCTTGTAACAACTACAGAGTGGACCGTATCCGATAGTGTTACCAGAATAAGACACCCAACCTTATCATATACTATAGATCATTTTGACTATTTACTCGAAACTGATCCACTTTTATGTCTCCACATAAAGTTCATGTACTCATGTAATAGTCATGGATCTTTTAGTTTATTGGATTTATGTCTAAAACGAAATAAGCAATTCATATATTCAATAACAACTTATTGAATTTTCAGAATAAGTTTTATTGTTTACAAACTACGAATTTTAGGACATAAAACCCAACACCTATAAGGAACCAAACCGAACCAGCAATAACCATAACAATTTCAAGATAGCCGCCATATTCCATGAAAAAGTGTGATGGATACCCAAACCTCCTTCAGATAACGGAAAACAAACCTCTTCCCAGGAAACACGCACACCCCCTGAAGGAAATCGGAAGCGTCTCCACGCTTCGTTGCGCAACAAACGCTTGAACAACATGAATGAACAATACATTTATAGTCGACTTCAAACAAACGGCTATACAATTCAAATGCAAAAATTACAGCGTGAACAACAAATGCATAAAGAGATCAAACTCTATGCACAATGGCAGAAGCGTCTCCACACTCCGTTGTGCATAAACGCTTGAACAACAGCAGCCTCGAACGCCAGATCAACATGACCGCAACATCGAACACTTCGCGCTCGTCCTCAACGACCTCCTCCGCAACATGAACGGCCTCCACAGCACCACGAATGGCCTCCAGAAAACCTCGACGGTGTCGAGTTGAGTCTGATACCACCAACAAGGCAACCTTGGTATTCTCGGTGTGAAAATCCAAAGGATGGGCTCTGTTCAGACTTGGTATGAGGTAGACGGAGAAGGAAACACCGATTGCGTACACTATTGGGCAAGTGGGAGATGGCGGAGACCTATTGCATAGGTCGATGCCCAATCGTTTAGCTAAAACTAAGAGATCGTATAAAAAAACAAAAGCTATGCGATTGTTTAGATCATCGTTTAGCTCGGTCTGTCACCTACAGATACTACATGATCGTTTATCTTGGGCCAGTGATCGTCTCGCAGAACTATGCGATCGTTTAGTAAATACTGCACGATCGTTTAGCTATACTTTACACGATCGTTTAGCTCGCTCAGCCGTCGTTTTGTAAATCTGAATTTACTTGACGACTACGTGAGTTTCTTTTGTGCAGAGAGAA
The DNA here is from genome assembly GCF_027475165.1 of Benincasa hispida. Lineage (NCBI taxonomy): Eukaryota > Viridiplantae > Streptophyta > Magnoliopsida > Cucurbitales > Cucurbitaceae > Benincasa > Benincasa hispida. Next base: position 27,130 of record NW_028325631.1, read on the forward strand.
AACTCAAAACACTTTTCAAATATTTGTAAAAACTTCTTTTTGAAAATAGGAAACCACTTTTCTTTTAAACTCACGGTTACCATGATTCAATAACCACCCACTACTTTGGTTATTTAAAAGAAAAGGAATTAATTATCCAATAATTAATATTATTATAAACATAAATGATAACCAACTTATCATACTATATTTATAACCTATAGTTTTAATATTTCATCTCATGAAACATATAAACCATAGTTCTTTTTCTATTCCATGGTACTTAATGTAAATCTCATTTACATCAATCTTCCACTAGATGCATCTCATACATCATACCGATTATATCATATATAATCAAAATACCTTTTGTCAATTTGAACATTTCAAATCAACACCAAGAACTGATCCTCAACTGAATCCATTAAGCTACCAAGGGGACCTCATGGACCTATAGCTCAAAGCTCCAACGTTATATGAATAACTGACTAAACTCTTTAGTCACGGGATCCACCATCCGTTAACTGTCAGGCACTCCACTAAAGATCGATAGCTGAACTCTCCTTACCACATATATATTATGTGTCCATCTTAACCAATCAGTAGTGTGACAACCCTTCACAGATCACTTGTAAGTACAGCTGAGCCAATAACCTTTATGCCCCTGTAGTTACATCTATCTCCTTAAGTACCACTGATCCCTCTAATGAACATAACTCATAGTCATACTATGACTGAGTCTTCTTTTCCAAAGAGAAGCTATGGCCACTATCTTCAAGCCCCGGAATCAGCCCTTAAGGGAGAAATCTCTCTACTTATCCCTGCTTTAAGAAATGAGTGAATGCCATCTTGTGGATTAAGTTCCCAGCTCCCAGATGAGACAAGTCTCCAAAAAAGTAGGCATGTTGAGTTAGCAATCTGGTCACTCTCACTCATACTAATCAAAGGACTGCCCTCAAAGGAAGGAGTTCCCAAAACACTCAGGATTGAGGTCGTGTCACCTATAGTTGTTTAGGTGAGATGCAAATCTCTAGTATCAAAGGTGTTATATACATAGTCTAGTCATGTCGTGGTCCAGGTCTTATACAAACTCTTTGTATAGGACACCCCCATTCCACGTCTCCACATGAAGGGTTAGGATCAACCATCTATAGTAGTTTACAACACTTGAAAACTTCTACAAAATGAACCATATCCGTAGTACCACCAGATCAGGTATCCCACTTTAAGCCTTATACTATAGACCTATTTAGGTTATCACTTAAGGCATGATCCACTTGTATATCACATATACATGCTTAAGTTCACATAAGATAACCAAGGAGCTTTGTTTATAGGATATGAGTAAATGCTAGAATTAAATAACACTTATTTTATTCATCGAACAATGTGTATCTTTACAAAACAATGAGACTCTGGGAGAATTAGGACACCAATCCTAACAATCTCCCACTTGTCCTAATGACTCGAGAGACTAATGTACAATACAATATAAAAATGTATAATATACAATAAACTAAGGCATACCCCAGTATCATCTCCCACTTGCCCTAGACAAGATGTCGCATGTCCCGCAGACTCAAACTTTCCAGGTGACCCTCTAACACTTTAGCCATGAGGTCCTTTGTAAAAGGATCAACAACGTTGTGCCCTGTAAGGATTAGATCCTTATCTCCATATACAAGCATGTAGACCCTCGTTCTCCGAAGATACTTGAGGATTGTCTTGACCGCCGTCCAGTGATCAAATCCTGGATTAGACTGATACCGACTGACAATCCCTACTGCATAGAAAATGTCAGGTCGAGTACATAACATTACATACATTAAGCTTCCTACAGCAGAAGAATAGGGAATCTGTCTCATCTTCTCAACCTCTTGAGGTGTCTTAGGACATTGATCCTTAGACAGAACGATTCCATGCCTGAAGGGTAACAAACCCCTCTTGGAATCCTGCATCCTGTACCTGATCAACATTTGATAAATGTACGATGCCTGAGATAGGGTTAATCATTTGTTCTTGTGATCCCGAATAATCTGGATCCCGAGAACATACTGTGCCTCACCCAAATCTTTCATTTGGAACTGGGCAGCTAGCCAACTCTTAATGTTAGTCAGATACCCTACATCATTCCCAATGAGTAGAATATCATCCACATACAGTACCAGGAAAGCTACTGAGATGTTGATGATCTTCTTGTATACACAAGGCTCATTAATGTTCTGGTCAAAGCCAAACGATTTGATAGCACTGTCAAATCTGATGTTCCAAGATCTAGATGCTTGTTTCAGCCTATAAATGGACCTATTAAGCTTGCAAACTCTTTGCTCTTGATCTGGAACTATGAACCCCTCTGGTTGAGTCATATAGATGGTCTCCTCAAGATTACCATTAAGAAAGGCAGTCTTGACGTCCATTTGCCATATTCCATAATCATAAAATGTGGATATGGACAGGAGAATCTTGATAGACTTTAGCATGACAATATGTGAGATAGTCAACTCCCTCAACCTGGGTATAACCCTTTGCCACAAGCCTAGCCTTAAAAGTTTGCACCTTTCCATCTACACCTCTTTTTCGCTTATAGATCCACTTACACCCAATAGGTCGTACCCCATCAGGTGGATCAACAAGCTTCCAAACGTTATTGAAGTACATAGACTCCATTTTCTGGTTCATGGCCTTAACCCATTCATCTTTGTCAACATCCTTCATTGCTTTCTTAAAAAACAACGGATCCTCGACCCCATCATTCGTAATGACATTTAGGGCTTCAATCAAACCCATTTAGCGATCCGATGGGTTCATAACCCTCCCACTACATTGAGGCAGTCTCAACTCTTGAGTTGGTTGACTAGATGTTCCAACCTCAACAACTCTTGTTGATCTGTCGGTCTGTTCAACTCTTGTTGAACCCTCAGTAGTCTCAGTCTCACTTGAGAACTCACGTAAAACGAGCTTACTTCGTGGCTTATGATCCCTCATGTGATCTTCTTCTAAGAAGATTGCATTAGAGGAAACAAATACTTTGTTCTCACTCGGATCATAGAAGTATCCTCCTCTCATTTCCTTGCGGTAGCCCACAAAAAGGCAAACCTTCGAACGTGGTTCCAACTTCTTTGGGTTAGTCGCTAGCACATGTGCCAGACAACCTTAAATCCTGAAGTGGCGTAAACTACCTTTACGACCTCTCCATAACTTAAAAGGTGTTTTAGAAACACTTTTCGAGGGAACATTGTTTAAGATATAACATGCAGTCTGCACTGGATAACTCCAAAATGAGTCTGGAAGATGAGCATAATTCATCATAGACCGAACCATGTCCAACAAGGTTCTGTTTCTCCTTTCTGATACACCATTTTGCTAAGGTGTACTAGGGGCCGAGAGTTGGGACGTAATCCCATGTTTTATCATAAGTTCTGGAATTGGAGGTCCATATACTCTCCAACACGATCAAATCGTAGTGTTTTTATCTTCTTACCTAACAAGTTTTCAACTTCAGCCTTATACTCCTTGAACTTGTAAAGGGCTTCAGACTTACGTTGCATTAGGAAGAGATGCCCAAACCTTGAATAATCATCAATGAAAGAGATGAAATATTCATACCCACCTCGAGCTCTAACATTCATCGGACCACAGAGGTCTGAATGTACAAGCTCCAAGGCTTCCTTGGCTCTGTAACCTTTTCCAGTAAAAGGTCATTCGGTCATCTTGCCTTCGAGGCATGATTCACATATCGGTAAGGAGTTTTCTTCTAAACTCTTTAGAAGTCCACTTTTCACACATAGGTTGATGTGACCTAACCTAAAATGCCAAAGATGGGCGTTTTCCTTTGGAGAAACCTTTGGTCTTTTAGCTGTTGCCGTCGTACTGAACATTTCAGTGTTAAACAAGGCTTTTATGACTAACAGTCTTAGTACATATAAGTTATTTTCCATTAAACCATAACCAATCTCCATTCCATTCTTGAAAATAAACACTTTATTCTCAGAAAAGAAGACGGTGTAGCCTTGTTCAATGAGACAAGAAACCGAGATTAAGTTCCTCTTAATATAAGGAACTACAAAAACATTATTCAGTAACATATAATGTTTCTTGTCAACAAATAACTTCAACCTGCCTACAGCAACAGCTGAAACAACCTCACCAGTACCGACTCGAAGAGTTATCTCTCCCTGTGGCAATGTTTGTCAGGAACTAAATCCTTGATAAGAGGAACTGACATGATTGGTAGCACCTGAATCAAGGATCCAGGAAGAATCATCATTCTCTACCAGACATGTCTCCAAGACCAATAAATCATATTTACTGTCTTGTCTCCTCTTTTGGAGAGTAGTAGAATGGAGGTCGTTTGCCACGAAATTTGTTTCACACGATTCTTTCTTTCCACTGTAAGTAATCGGTCATTTTTAAAAGCTTTAAACGGAAATACTAACGAGGTGCTAAAAAGAAAAACACATTGACCTACGTTAGGTTTTAAGCAAATACCCATTGTAAAACAAAACAACAACCAATAAGGTTTTAGCAAAACTAACAAGATCCCCGTGTGACATCTAGTTTCGCAATGACACTTCAAAAGTTTAGGACAAAAGCCACCGAAGGAAGGTCAGTTATCCCTCATCTGAATTGAGAAGATCTCAACCAGTCATTAATACCAGAACAACTCTTGCTCCTATAACGACTAGCCATCATTGATTTGGCCAAGAGATCATTAACTTACTTAATAATATCCCGTAAGTGTGACCCGCCATTTTAAACCCTAGAGGCCCGTCCAAAAGGCCAATCCGAAGGGAAAAAATCTGACTGGGGCAAAACCTAAAGTGACCTTATCCATTTCTGGAGTTCACCTTGATATTGACCAACTGCACAAAACCCATCCAAAGGGGGACACTCCGAAGGCGACATGAGGGCATACAGAATGATCTCACGGTGTGAACCAATGACAGAGACCATAGGATGTGTTGATGATGACATGCAGAAATGCATGTCATCTTAGGCCTTTTACTTAGAATTATTAAGGTTGTTAGGCAGAATATGCGTCGATTGTGATAGGAATTCACGAGAATATGAGTTTGCGCAATTAGCATGTCGAATCTCAGCTAACCCATTATTTTGCATTAATTATGCGTTCAATGTTCTATCTTTGTAGCTAATGCAAGAAATGAACACAAATGTGGGAACTGAACCACCGCATAGACGACCGCAGAGAAACACTCCATCGCAAAGGCAAACGCATCGATCAATGCATGGATGTTGCGGTAATCAGCCGTATGCGTCCATCGCATGAGAGTTGCGCTCGTCAAGTGATTGCGGTCATCATGTAGAGTTGCGGTATTAAGCGAATGCGACCATTGAATGATTGTGGCTATGCAACAACACATTCTAATGGGATCAACGCAAGGTAGGTGGAATGAACGCATCAACGCATCTACCTCGAGAAAATCCAAAGCTGATGTTGAATTTCACCTACCACAGCCGTTAGTGGCAGAGGTTCAGAAAGGACTAACGCACCGAACGTCAGACTCAGAGCAGTCCAATTAATGCTGTCGGCGACCCAAGCTCTATAAATAGAAGCCGATGAGCTGAAATTCATTTTATCCAAGGTTTTCGCCGAGGTTCACCTAGGGCGGATCCTTGCGATCCAGACAAACGCGTGAGAAGACGGTTGAGAGTTCTTCACCTCCTTCATCCATTCCGAGTGACAACGAGCCTTCGACCGGAGCTAGATCTCGAGAGAGTCAGCTTCCTCTACCCATCCATGGCACCACCGGCAGCCTTGACGCACATCTGCTGGGAGCAAATTTTGCTTCCAGCCGGTCATTTCCTTTTCCTTTCTTTCTTATATTGTATTGTATGACATTTTGGAATTAAGGAATTAATACAATTTGTTTTCAATGCATTTCTCTATTCCTTCGACTCCATCTCCATCTTCTTTGCTTAGCATCTTTACTTTCATTGCAACACTTAGTGGGATTGCTTGGGTATTGCATACTTAGTCATGTGGATTAGGGATATGAAACATGTAGCAACCCACCGAGAGGTGTGCATTGCGCGAGTGTGTGAGTAATCTTATTTGCTTAGTGTGAAGCTGCTGCAATGCCTGTCTATAGGCTAACGCATTGTTCTCTTTCGTTCATCGAATCCTATGTACTACTGTTACTTGTTACTGGACGACTAACCAATTCCTTAAAATAAAAAAAACAAAAAGATTCAAACAAAAATATAACTACAAACACAAAAGAAATATTTCTAGATTTCACGTCTAATTCTAATTTAATTGAATTTTGGGACTATAAGAATCTGCTTCCTGAATTATTATAAACCAACCAGTCGGATTCACATTTTACCCAATCTTCCCTTTCTAGCCCGAAGCCAATAACCGAGAGAAACCCCGAGTAAAGTCAACAACAATCAACTGCCTGGGAGGGTAAGTGGTTGGACGCATTAAATAAGGTATGCGTTGTTTACTAGGGATAGTAACAACCTTGCGTCAACCAAGTTCATGCGTTTGTCTTGTTT
>NW_028325632.1:0-52149 GCF_027475165.1 Benincasa hispida
CAAAGATTTTTTTTATATTTATATCAACTAAAATTTATAAAAAGACAAAATAATAAATTATGAGAAGCCACAAAAACTTTGTCATGTTCAAATATGATATTCATATGTTTAATAATAATAATAATAATAATAATAATAATAATAATAATAATAATAATAAAAAGAACATATGCTAAATTATATGCTAAAACTACAAATACATTATTTTTTAATTATATATTTATACATCATTTAAATACATATGTTTATACATCATTTAAATAATTATAATATGTGGAGTGGAGGACTCTAATCTTCAACTCTAAAATTAAAAAAAAAAAATAGAATTTTTATGCTGTTGAGTCATGTTCACCAAACTCATTTTTCTTCTATTTCAAAAATTTATCTCAAAGATGATTTTAACTTTCTCAAACTTCATCATAAAAACAAATAAGTGAGGCAAAAAAAAGTCTTAAAACATGCTTTTACACCTAATAAAAATGATTTTTTCTTAAACATTAAACACTTTTAAAAAAAATAATTCAAATCATTCTAATTCTTTAACTCCTTGATTTGATTATGGGTCTTAACAAACCGATCATATTCATTCATATGCATTTTCATAATCTATTGACTTTACCCTATTTTTTATTATTTATTTATTTCCTCTAATTTAGTTGTTTCTTACATGCATATATTTTCTCTCATTCTCAATACCCTTTACCCTTTTAAACCTTAACAAATTTTTAAAAATCATTTATTATTTTTAAAAGAAAATTATTTCAAATTGTAAAATTGTTGAAAGTATTTACGAGATGGAACAAAATTGCTGATAGATACTGGTTGACATTTATCAGTGTCTATCAGTGACATTGATAGACGAATCTATCAATGTCACTGATAGACACAGATAGAAGTCTATCAGCATCTATCATTGATAGTTCTAAAATTTTTCTATATTTTGTAAATATTTTAATTTATTTTTATATATTTGAAAACAACCATTTTTTAAATTTAAATAACAAAAAAATAAAATCAATGGGTAGAAAAGTATTTATTGAATTTAATTTTTTAAAAAAATTATAAATTAAATTGGTAGGTCTTAATCTTTTTTCTTTTTCTAATCGACTTAGTTTTCTTTTTTTTTTTTTTGAAGTTAAATAACAAAAAAAAAAAGAAATTAATATGTAGAAGAATGTTTACTAATCTTAATTGTAAAAAATGAAAGATCCAAAATCAAATTGGTATGAAAAAAAGGTTTTAGTTATTTATTTATTTATTGAATTCTTAGATGTTGAAAATCAAATGAAACGCTACTTCGACTTATTTATTTCTTTATTTTTGTTATCTACTTTAAAACAAAAAAAAAAAGTTTATTTCTTTTTTAAAAAATTGTTTTAGAAAGTTAACCATGAATCTGTATATTTTATAAGATAGATGAAAATCATCGTAAAGAAATTAGGGAAAGTTGACCCAGGCGACTTAGTCTTAATCCTTAGTATATTATGAACTCCTTTTTGTGAGGGATTGTCATTTGATTTACATGGGTGAGGGTGGCCAGTTCGCTAACCCAATATGCCTATCATTTTGGGATGAGACCGAGTGGGGAGTTGGGAACATAATAATACAAGATGTAATTCACTTATTACCTCTTTGAGATTAAGTAGATGAGTGTTCCCTCAAGTGGTGTCTCCAGGACTTGAACAAAGGGCCATACCCTCTCATTGACTCGAAAAGCATTTCTATTTATTGGTTGGATCATAAACATGTTGTTCATTAGAGGAGAACTGGTACTTAAGGAGTCAGAGGTAACCCAAGGGTAAAATAGTAATTTGACCCAGTTGGAGTTACGAACATGCTGTCTTTATTGAGTGTTGATGAATTATCTATGGCTCTCGAAATGTAGAAATGCTAACCTTTGCAAATGAGGGAGCTTCTCAATTTATAGAGCTCCCTAATGGGCTTCATGGGTTTGGGCCTAACTTTTGGGCCTAATTTAATTGGACTTGAGTCTGGCCTTTGGGCTTAATTAATTGGACTTAAGCGTGATCTTTAGGCCCAATTACTGTAAAAAGATTTGGAGAAAACAAATGCAATTTTCAAAGCCCAAAATCCAAAACAAACAAATTATTAACCAAAACCTAAATTTGATGTTTAATTATAAGCAAAAGTTGTGTAGCCTATATAATTAAACACCTTTAGAGAAATCACTAAATCTACCAAACCTTACTTGAAAAAAAAAAAGAAAGAAATAGAATAAAAATTCATACCCTACAAAGAAGTTATGAAAAAAATGAACTTTAAACAATTTATTTTCGTAATAAAAATTTATATTTTTGTCGGTCAACATTTGAATTTTGATTAGTGAATGTTAAAATGAGTTGTCAAAAGGAAATCCTAGAGTAGTAGGGGTAGTTATATAGCAATTAACCCAAAATTAAATATTACTTTATCATTCTTAGTTGTCATTTTGACTAAAAAAAAACTTTATTATTATTTATTATGCCAAAAATATATATTTATATACTATATTAGGTGTGAAATGAGAATTACGGTTACATAAGCAGTTTGCATTGATATTTGAGATAGTTTGCATTGGTATTTTAGATAATTGGTTGATGAACGTTGCTTTTTTCTTTCCTTTGTTTTTATGTGAAACAATTATTATTTTTTTTTTAATTTTTTTATAATCTATTATTACATTTTCTTTTTCTCTTATATATATATATATATATGATAATTTCAAATTACCCATATTATTATTTAAAAATAATATTCCTCAAATTCTTTTGAAGAATAAGCCAAAAGAAGAATAATTAAATTCAAAATGTTACAATACAACTCTCACAATCTCACCGGTTTTCGGAATTGCATGCACGACAGACCACGTGGAAGATTTTAAATCTATATATATGTGTGTGAGGCAAGCTATTCAAGAAACATGTGAGATCATGTTGTCTTTAATCCATTTTTCAGAAATTTTCATTTTACATCCCTTAAATTATACCTATTTAAATCTTTAATTTTCATAAATTTACTAAAAATATAAATGCAAAATGTATAGGTAAAGAGTTTCTCCTAATAACATTTTTTTCATATATAGGATAGATTTATAAATATAATATATGAATGGATATTAACAATGACACTAATGAATCGGTATATTATCTCAGCATAATAAACTTTTGAGACCCATAAAGTTTCTAACTCAACAAAATTGACATAATTTAATTTATTTTGCTATAATTTATTTATATATATATATATATAATTTCAACCAAAATGTCAAAATCTCACCTTTCAGATGTTGAATATTAAAAAAAAAAAAAAAAACCAAAGATTTTTTTTATATTTATATCAACTAAAATTTATAAAAATACAAAATAATAAATTATGAGAAGCCACAAAAACTGTCATGTTAAATATGATATTCATATGTTTAATAATAATAATAATAAAAAGAACATATGCTTAATTATATGCTAAAACTACAAATACATTATTTTTTTAATTATATATTATTTGATAAAATAAATCTATTTTAACCCTAGCCAATTAATTTGTAGAAATTCCTAATCCTATAGTTTGTATTCTATAGCTAGTTTCGCCATATATTGATTTATTTACAATATATTTGATAACCTTCTATTGACAATAATGTTGTCACCATTTTATAATACATAAAAAGAAAAAAAAATGTTATGAGACCAACTAATTTGATATGCTTATGAAGTGTTATTTGGTTTCTTTTACAATGTTCATGATTTTTTTTATCGAAAATTAAGCATTTAAATAGAGAGTTTTCATGGGAAAAAAATCCAAAACATTTTCATTCAATTTTTTTATTAACAAAACTGAATGGCCAACAATTCTTTGCGGAGAACACGATTTCTATAAATTTTTCACAAGAAATCTATTGAAGTAAACGAAAACTTTCGTGGAATGAAGAATAAATTAGAGAATGGAGACAAGACTAGAGAAGCTTATTATTGCCTCCACCTCATCCCACGAACATCTGTTAAACATGTGAATAGCTCACCTAGTTAGGACACCTACTATTGGTCAAGAAGCCAAAGTTTTGAATCTTTTCACCTCCACATGGTGTTGAGTGAATATCATTCAACAATATCAAATACACTTATTTATAAAAAATAAAAAAAATGACGTGGCGGTCCGTGGTTGATCTGAGATTTCTCCTCCAACAAGAGGAAAGCAAAGAACGAGATCAAAAGACCAATCCACATGCGCAAGATTCCATTTTAATAATTTCACACGAATATGATGTAAGCAAAATGTCAAAAACCTCTAATTTTGAAAAATAAGACATACAATCGTATTTTCACTTCAATTTTAGGTCATCCATCCATCGGACCTTAAAATCATAGAGTTCGAAAATCCAAAGATTAAGAAAATAACTTAGACCAATATATATATAGGTGTGTGTGTGTGTGTGTTTAAACATTAAAATAAAGAATTCATAAAGTAAAACTTGTAACATTTATATCCCCATGGTTTAATCACGACCCTAGTGTTGTAACAAGACAAACAATACCCAATGAAAGGGACAATTAATTTGTTTTTACCATAGTGGGCCCACCATTTGTAGCTGAATTAGAAAAAAAACAATATTAGCTTTGTTCAAATACTCTTCTCTTTTGTGAATTTTATGCTCTCTAATCTTATCTTCAACTTCCAACACATCCTTATCTTCTCTTTCTTTGCTTTTTTATTTTTTTATTTTACCCTTTTCGTTAGACAATGGTAGGGTCTAGATTATCCATAATCGATTTTAAAAATGTTAATTGATGTTTTATCTACATAATTATATTAAAATTAATAGACCATTTTTTTAAATTTATTTTCTATCCAATCTCACTTTCTCCAACTATCTTTAAAGTTTTATATTTGGTGTCAATGAGGAATATTTTCTAATGAATACATTTGAAGAAATTTTTAGATGTTCGAAATTACGTATGTTTTATAATAGTGAATTGTTGGTAATGGTGTATATAGGTTAAGCACAGTTATTTAGACCCTCGTTCGAGAAATATTTAATTTTTTAAATGTTAGACTCGTTTTCTTCATATTTCATTTATCTTTGTTTTAGTTTTTTCCAAACAAACTACATATATATTTGAATTGTTACAATAATTATTTTAAAATAATAATAGATTTCTGTTTTAATTTTAAAATTTGGACTTGATTTCTTAAAAATTACTAGAAAGTAATAATGCAAACAAAGTAATCAATGTATAAATGTAGTTATGTAAGTTTATTCTTAAATAAATCAAAATTTACAGTAAAAATGTAAATAGTTTTTCATTTGCCTTAATAATTTCTAGTCAATGAAGATTGATTTTTCGGTCAAGTGATTGACCAAGAAGAACGTGAAAAAAATACTAATTTCTTAGAATTTTTTTGGGAGTGATGTGAAGATTATAAAACAAATTTTAAAACTAAATGCCAATAATTCAAAATCACATTTGATTACTTTTTAAGATGAAAACATTAAAATGACTCATCACAAAAAATAATTTTATAAAATCATTTAAATAATTATAATATGTGGAGTGGAGGACTCTAATCTTCAACTCTAATATTAAAAAAAAAAAAAATAAAATAGAATTTTTATGCTGTTGAGTCATGTTCACAAAACTCATTTTTCTTCTATTTCAAAAATTTATATCAAAGATGATTTTAACTTTCTCAAACTTCATCATAAAAACAAATAAGTGAGGAAAAAAAAAGTCTTAAAACATGCTTTTACACCTAATAAAAATTATTTTTTCTTAAACATTAAACACTTTTTAAAAAAATAATTCAAATCATTCTAATTCTTTAACTCCTTGATTTGATTATGGGTCTTAACAAACCGATCATATTCATTCATATGCATTTTCATAATCTATCGACTTTACCCTATTTTTTATTATTTATTTATTTCCTCTAATTTAGTTGTTTCTTACATGCATATATTTTCTCTCATTCTCAATACCCTTTACCCTTTTAAACCTTAACAAATTTTTAAAAATCATTTATTATTTTTAAAAAATTGGCTTAGCTTATTTTTAAAAGAAAATTATTTCAAATTGTAAAATTGTTGAAAGTATTTACGAGATGGAACAAAATTGCTGATAGATACTGGTTGACATTTATAAGTGTCTATCAGTGACATTGATAGACGAATCTATCAATGTCACTGATAGACACAGATAGAAGTCTATCAGCATCTATCATTGATAGTTCTAAAATTTTTCTATATTTTGTAAATATTTTAATTTATTTTTATATATTTGAAAACAACCATTTTTTAAATTTAAATAACAAAAAAAAAATAAATCAATGGGTAGAAAAGTATTTATTAAATTTAATTTTTTTAAAAAATTATAAATTAAATTGGTAGGTGTTAATCTTTTTTCTTTTTCTAATCGGCTTAGTTTTTTTTTTTTTTCTTTGAAGTTAAATAACAAAAGAAAGAAATTAATATGTAGAAGAATGTTTACTAATCTTAATTGTAAAAAATGAAAGATCCAAAATCAAATTGGTATGAAAAAAGGGTTTTGGTTATTTATTTATTTATTGAATTCTTAGATTTTGAAAATCAAATGAAACGCTACTTCCACTTATTTCTTTCTTTATTTTTGTTATCTACTTTAAAATCAAAAACAGAAAAGTTTATTTCTTTTTTAAAAAATTGTTTTAGAAAGTTAACCATGAATATGTATATTTTATAAGATAGATGAAAATCATCATAAAGAAATTAGGGAAAGTTGACCTAGGCGACTTAGTCTTAATCCCGAGTATATTATGAACTTCTTTTTGTGAGGGATTGTCATTTGATTTACATGGGTGAGGGTGGCCAGTTCACTGACCCAATATGCCTATCATTTTGGGATGAGACCGAGTGGGGAGTTGGGAACATAATAATACAAGATGTAATTCACTTATTACCTCTTTGAGATTAAGTAGATGAGTGTTCCCTCAAGTGGTGTCTCCAAGACTTGAACAAAGGGCCATACCCTCTCATTGACTCGAAAAGGATTTCTATTTATTGGTTGTATCATAAACATGTTGTTCATTAGAGGAGCACTGGTACTTAAGGAGTCAGAGGTAACACAAGGGTAAAATAGTAATTTGACCAAGTTGGAGTTACGAACATGCTGCTTCCTGGAGTGTAGCTGTAGGTCTTTATTGAGTGTTAATTATCTCTGGCTCTCGAAATGTAGAAATGCTGACCTTTGCAAATGAGGGAGCTTCTCAATTTATAGAGCTCCCTAATGGGCTTCATGGGTTTGGGCCTAACCTTTGGGCCTAATTTAATTGGACTTGAGTCTGGCCTTTGGGCTTAATTAATTGGACTTAAGCGTGATCTTTAGGCCCAATTACTGTAAAAAGATTTGGAGAAAACAAATGCAATTTTCAAAGCCCAAAATCCAAAACAAACAAATTATTAACCAAAACCTAAATTTGATGTTTAATTATAAGCAAAAGTTGTGTATCCTATATAATTAAACACCTTTAGAGAAATCACTAAATCTACCAAACCTTACTTGAAAAAAAAAAAAGAAGAAAGAAATAGAATAAAAATTCATACCCTACAAAGTTATGAAAAAAAATGAACTTTAAACAATTTATTTTCGTAATAAAAATTTATATTTTTGTCGGTCAACATTCGAATTTTGATTAGTGAATGTTAAAATGAGTTGTCAAAAGGAAATCCTAGAGTAGTAGGGGTAGTTATATAGCAATTAACCCAAAATTAAATATTACTTTATCATTCTTAGTTGTCATTTTGACTAAAAAAAACTTTATTATTATTTATTATTCCAAAAATATATATTTATATACTATATTAGGTGTGAAAGGAGAATTACGGTTACATAAGCAGTTTGCATTGATATTTGAGATAGTTTGCATTGGTATTTGAGACAATTGGTTGATGAACGTTGCTTTTTTCTTTCCTTTGTTTTTATGTGAAACAATTATTATTTTTTTTAAATTTCTTTATAATCTATTATTACATTTTCTTTTTCTCTTATATATATATATATATGATAATTTCAAATTACCCATATTATTATTTAAAAATAATATTCCTCAAATTCTTTTGAAGAATAAGCCAAAAGAAGAATAATTAAATCCAAAATGTTACAATACAACTCTCACAATCTCGCCGGTGTTCGGAATTGCATGCACGACAGACCACGTGAAAGATTTTTAAATCTATACATATGTGTGTGAGGCAAGCTATTCAAGAAACATGGGAGATCATTATGTCTTTAATCCATTTTTCAGAAATTTTCATTTTACGTTCCTTAAATTATACCTATTTAAATCTTTAATTTTCATAAATTTACTAAAAATATAAATGCAAAATGTATAGGTAAAGAGTTTTTCCTAATAACATTTTTTTCATATATAGGATAGATTTATAAATATAATATATGAATGGATATTAACAATGACACTAATGAATCGGTATATTATCTCAGCATAATAAACTTTGAGACCCATAGAGTTTCTAACTCAACAAAATTGACATAATTTAATTTATTTTGCTATAATTTATTTATATATATATATAATTTCAACCAAAATGTCAAAATCTCACCTTTCAGATGTTGAATATTAAAAAAAAAAAAAAAAAACCAAAGATTTTTTTTATATTTATATCACTAAAATTTATAAAAATACAAAATAATAAATTATGAGAAGCCACAAAAACTTTGTCATGTTCAAATATGATATTCATATGTTTAATAAGAATAATAATAATAAAAAGAACATATGCTTAATTATATCTAAAACTACAAATACATTATTTTTTTAATTATATATTATTTGATAAAATAAATCTATTTTAACCCTAGCCAATTAATTTTTAGAAATTCCTAATCCTATAGTATTGTATTCTATAGCTAGTTTCGCCATATATTGATTTATTTACAATATATTTGATAACTTTCTATTGACAATAATGTTGTCACCATTTTATAATACATAAAAAGAAAAAACAATGTTATGAGACCAACTAATTTGATATGCTTATGAAGTGTTATTTGGTTTCTTTTACAATGTTCATGATTTTTTTTATCGAAAATTAAGCATTTAAATAGAGAGTTTTCATGGGGAAAAAATCCAAAACATTTTCATTGAATTTTTTTATTAACAAAACATGAGATGGCCAACAATTCTTTGCGGAAGAAACGATTTTTATAATTTCAAACACAGAAATTATTGAAGTAAACGATTTAATTTCGTGGATGAAGATAAATTAGTGAATGGAGACAAGACTAGAGATTTGCTTATTATTGCCTCCTCCACCTCATTTCCACGTACATCTGTTAAAACATGTGAATAGCTCACCTAGTTAGGACACCTACTATTGGTCAAGAAGCCAAAGTTTTGAATCTTTTCACCTCTACATGGTGTTGAGTGAATATCATTCAACAATATCAAATACACTTATTTATAAAAAAAAAATAAAAAAAAAATGACGTGGCGGTCCGTGGTTGATCTGAAATTTCTCCTCCAACAAGAGGAAAGCAAAGAACGAGATCAAAAGACCAATCCCAATGCGCAACAGGAAAGCAAATATTTCAATAGATGAACACCGAGATAATATTGGAGTTTTATATTTTTTGACAAATTAGCAATATTTTCTAATGGAATTACGTTGAGAAATTTTAGATGTTCGAAATTACGTATGTTTTAAAATAGTGATTGTTTGGTAATGGTGTATATAGGTAAAGCCCACAGTTATTTAGACCTCGTTCGATAACTATTTAATTTTTTAAAAGTTAGACTCGTTTTCTTCAAATTTCTTTATCATAGTTTTTGTTTTTTCCAACAACAACAAAATATTTGAATTGTTAACAAAATTATTTTAAAAAATATATATTTCTGTTTTAATTTTTTAAATTTGACTTGATTTCTTAAAACAATACTAAAAAGTAAATAAAGCAAACAAAGAAATCAATGAATAAAAGTAGTTCTGTAAGTTTAATTCTTAAAAATCAAAATTTAACATAAAATGTAAATAGTTATCATTTGCCTTAATAATTTCTAGTCAATGAAGATTGATTTTTCGGTCAAGTGATTGACCAAGAAGAACGTGAAAAAAATACTAATTTCTTAGATTTTTTTTGGGAGTGATGTGAAGATTATAAAACCAATTTTAAAACTAAATGCAAATAATTCAAAATCACATTTGATTACTTTTTAAGATGAAAACATTAAAATGACTCATCACAAAAAATAATTTTATAAAATCATTTAAATAATTATAATATGTGGAGTGGAGGACTCTAATCTTCAACTCTAAAATTTAAAAAAAAAAAAAATAGAATTTTTATGCTGTTGAGTCATGTTCACCAAACTCATTTTTCTTCTATTTCAAAAATTTATCTCAAAGATGATTTTAACTTTCTCAAACTTCATCATAAAAACAAATAAGTGAGGAAAAAAAAAGTCTTAAAACATGCTTTTGCACCTAATAAAAATTATTTTTTCTTAAACATTAAGCACTTTTAAAAAAAATAATTCAAATCATTCTAATTCTTTAACTCCTTGATTTGATTATGGGTCTTAACAAACCGATCATATTCATTTATATGCATTTTCATAATCTATTGACTTTACCCTATTTTTTATTATTTATTTATTTCCTCTAATTTAGTTGTTTCTTACATGCATATATTTTCTCTCATTATCAATACCCTTTACCCTTTTAAACCTTAACAAATTTTTAAAAATCATTTATTATTGACTTTAATTTATTTTGCTATAATTTATTTATATATATATATATAATCTCAACCAAAATGTCAAAACCTCACCTTTTAGATGTTGAATATTATAAAAAAAAAACCAAAGAATTTTTTTTATATTTATATCAACTAAAATTTATAAAAATACAAAATAATCAATCATGAGAAGCCACAAAAACTGTCATGTTCAAATATGATATTCATATGCTTAATAATAATAATAATAATAATAATAATAAAAAGAACATATGCTTAATTATATGCTAAAACCACAAATACATTATTTTTTTAATTATATATTATTTGATAAAATAAATCTATTTTAACCCTAGCCAATTAATTTGTAGAAATTCCTAATCCTATAGTATTGTATTCTATAGCTAGTTTCGCCATATATTGATTTATTTACAATATATTTGATAACTTTCTATTGACAATAATGTTTTCACCATTTTATAATACATAAATAGAAAAAAAAAGTTATGAGACCAACTAATTTGATATGCTTATGAAGTGTTATTTGGTTTCTTTTACAATGTTCATGATTTTTTTTTTTTTTATCGGAAATTAAGCATTTAAATAGGGAGTTTTCATGGAAAAAAATCCAAAACATTTTCATTTAATTTTTTTATTAACAAAACTGAATGACCAACAATTCTTTGCGGAGAACACGATTTCCATAATTTTTTCACAAGAAATCTATTGAAGTAAACGAAAACTTTCGTGGAATGAAGAATAAATTAGAGAATGGAGACAAAACTAGAGAAACTTATCCTTGCCTCCACCTCATCCCACGAACATCTGTTAAACATGTAAATAGCTTACCTAGTTAGGACACCTACTATTGGTCAAGAAGCCAAAGTTTTGAATCTTTTCACCTCTACATGGTGTTGAGTGAATATCATTCAACAATATCAAATACACTTATTTATTAAAAAAAAAAAAAAAAGATAAATTATACTTTTTATTTTTTGAGCTATTTTAGTTTATATAGCATTTTGTTCACTTTCCATCTGAAAATGGAAAGGAGAAGTTATATATATGTATGTGTATATATATATGTATGTATGTGTATGTGTGTATATGTATGTATGTCTGTATAGGTGTGTGTGTATATGTGTGTGTGTGTGTGTATGGATGTATGTATGTGTGTGTACTTGAACAAATAAAGACAAATGAGGCAAAAAAAATATATAAAAAAATTAAAATAAAGGTTAAAATGTCAAGTTGGAAAACTTCTGGACCAAAATACTATTAAACTCAAATTATTAATTTTAAAAAATAAAATATAAATTGATTTTTTTTTTGTGGGTGTAGATTTATACAAAGTAAACAAGTAAACAAGATAAAAAAAAATAAAAAAAAGAAAAAAAAAAAAGAAAGAAGAAGAAACAAAAACTAAGGGTGGAAAATGGAGGAGAATTTAGAGTTGTGGCTGGTTTAGAAAAGACATTTATTGCTATTAAATGTTTGGTGTTAGAATCATATCTGAACCTATTAAAGTAAAACCATAGTTTGTTTCACTGCTTTAAATTAGTATGTCTTAATCTTTATTAGTTTTTGCATTGATATTTGAGACAATTGGTTGAACTGTTGCTTTTTTCTTTTCTTTGTTTTTATGTGAAAAAATTATCATTATTTTAAAATCTTTTTTTCTTTATCTCTTTTTCTTTTGTTCTTATTGCCATTAATCTTTTATAATTTTAAGGCTATGAGTACCAAAGGTTAAAAATATCTTCTCTTCTTTAGTGATGAAATGTATCGAGATTTGTTATATGATTTCTTTCCTTTTGTGAATTTGGAGGCAGGGTTTTATCTCAATTAAACGATAGTGAATTTTATGAAAGTAATAATTTAATTGCTAAATTTTAGTGGGTAATGAACTTAAGGGTAATTGTTTTAAATGGTAAAACTCTTGAAAATATTTTTAGTATAACAAAATATTACTGTCTATCAGTGATAGATCGCGATAGACATATATCAATGGATGACAGATCACGATGGACATCAATCTCGCAGTCTATCATTGACAGATAGTAACGTTTTGTTATATTTATAAATAAGTTGGTTCATTTTCCTTTATTTGAAAACACCTCATGATTTTGTCTCTATATTTTTAGTTTTATAATAATTTGGTACTTGTATTTTGAAATTTGTAATGATGTCATCTGTATCTTGCACAATCGTTATGTATTTAAAAGTGCATAGACTAAGGGGCGTTTGGGGCAAAGAGTTGATTATTATAGTTCTAGGTTATTATAGTTAAGTTATAATAGTTTGTGTTTGGGGTATAGATTATATTAGTTTGGGTTATAATATTATGTGTTTGAAGTGTAAACTATTTTAATTTGAGAAGGAAATAGTAAACACTATAGCAATGAATAAAAAGATATAAATGTTAAATAGTAAAAGCCATAACAAATAGTAAATACAATAGCAAATGAGGGTTTAGAAATAATATTGACTGTAATTAATTGGGGAATACAAAATAGTATTTACTTTAGTAGTTATTATAATCTTAGGATAGTCTTCGCCCCAAACACACCATAAATTGTTACATACTAAAGATCAAGAGACTAAATTTTTAATTTCCATAAATATTCATGATTAAGAATATTTGTTTTAACTTTTAAGAGTGTGAATGCTTTGAGTTGTTAGCTTTTCGGGTTACTATTTTTATCGATGTCACTCCTGGTGATCTAATTAAACATATTCTATGATGTCGTGTTCTGCATGTGACATCTGAATATCATGAAATCAATGTTCTTATCGTATCTTTTGAAACCGATGCACTAGATATGTAACTTACGTCATTTTTGACTTGTTTAGAAGGTCAATTATTAAAATATCATATCATTATTGTCAATGAAAGTATTACATATGATCAACTATTTATCAATATTAATAAACATAGAAAGATAATATACAGATAATCATTAATTTTCTCTTAATAATTATTAAATTGTTATCTCTTTCAAATAAAGTAAAACAACATGACGGGATGGTCCTCGTCGGGGCCATTGACGACGGCAAAGGCGAAAACGCTGCAGAGAGTGGTGAGTTCACTTACTTTCTTTAACAATCCGAGCCTTCGTTTCTTGAAACTAGCTTTTCTTGCATTATCGCTGGCAATCCAAACCAACTTCACTTTCTTCCTCGTCATCGAGGCTCTCTCTGTCTTTCTTGTTCTTCTTGTTCTTTCTGGACTCTGATTTTAAGGTGCAACAATGGAGTTTATTTATAAGCCTTGGGGTTAAACTTTTTATTTTTATTTTTCTTTTTCTAAGTTTTTTTATTCTCTTGGTAAAAAAATTACTAGAGGCATTTTTGTCCTTTAGTAACTAGTGGTAATTAAAGATGAAAAATACCCCACTGCATCCTGCATTCCACTTATCTTTCTGACCCAATAGTCCAATCACAGTTTACCATATGATTAGAAAAGTTGTATCAGTATGAAAATTACTCAGATATATCTGGGTCTATATCTATCTTTGTGCATCCACCAAATTATCTTATCATAATTTGTTACGTGATAAATTCTTTTTATATCTTTATTTAAAGATTTTAATTCTTATTGTGTGCGATGAAAGTGAGATGCATAGAAATAGGATACATCCAAATATTAATCACCAAGTATTGCTCATTATGTTTTATTTCATGGAAAGTCATATTTAGGTTCAATGGATTGCATTTATCCTATTTCAACATTTCAAAATCACATAACAAAAAAAATCAAAAATATATTTTGGGAAATAAAGTTTGTCACATCACAAACCGATGAACTATACAAAAATGTATACATCCTAAACCACATCCTTTTTATTAGTCTTACTTCACCATAGAAAATAAATAATTCAATATAGGTATATGAGTAATATTTGAGTGCAGCCACAAGACTATACTCATCTTCATGCACACGTTGATACTCGAGTGAGTTTTACAAAAATGAGTACATCACGGGATGCACCCAAGTTTGTATATATGTATATATGAGAAGAGTTGATCTTGTGACAAACTATGTTTTCTTTTTTTGTTGACAATATGTGGGGTAGGGGAGTCGAATCTCTCACTTTGAGGATAATAATACAAACACTATGCCAGTTGAAGCTATGTTCATTTTGGCAAATTATAGTCAGACGATAAAGTGAGCTACACAAAGTTGGCTATGGATGCAAATTTTTCTTAATGATGGATGAAAAGTACTGTAAAAAGATTAGGAGAAAACAAACACAATTTTCAAAGCCCAAAATCCAAAACAAACTAATTATTAACCAAAACCTAAATTTGATGTTTAATTATAAGCAAAATTTGTGTAGCCTATATAATTAAACTCCTTTAGAGAAATCATTAAATCTACCAAACCTTACTTGAAAAAAATAAAAAGAAAAAGAAATAGAATATATCACAAAAGCTATAAATATTCAAACCATACAAAGTTGTAAAAAAAAATAAAAATTAAACAATTTATTTTCGAAACAAAAATTCATATTTTTGTCAGTCAACATTGGAATTGTGATTGGTGAATGAAGATGAGTTGTCAAAAGGAAAATCTGGAATAGTAGGGGTAGTTATATAGCAATTAACCCAAAATTAAATATTACTATATCATTATGAGTTGTCATTTTGACTAAAAACGAACTTTATTATTATTTATTATGCCAAAAATATATATTTATATATTATATTAGGTGTGAAATGGGAATTACGGTTAAGTTTGAATTGATATTTGAGACAATTGGTTGAACTATTGCTTTTTTCTTTTCTTTGTTTTTATGTGAAAAAATTATCATTATTTTTAAATTTTTTTATTATCTATTATTACATTTTCTTTTTCTCTTTTTCTTTTGTTCTTATTGCCATTAATCTTTTATAATTTTAAGGCTATGAGTACCAAAGGTTAAAATATCTTCTCTTCTTTATTGATGAAATGTACCGAGATTTGTAATATGATTTCTTTCCTTTCGTGAATTTCAAGGCAGGTATTTTATCTCAATTAAACGATAGTGAATATTATGAAAGTAATAATTTAATTGCTAAATTTTAGTGGGTAATGTATTTAAGGGTAATTGTTTTAAATGGTAAAACTCTTGAAAATATTTTTAGTATAAAAAAATATTACTGTCTATCAGTGATAGATCGCGATAGACATCTATCAATGGACGACAGATCACGATGGACATCAATCTCGTGATCTATCACTGATAGATAGTAACGAGTTGTTATATTTGTAAATAAGTTGGTTCATTTTCCTTTATTTGAAAACACCTCATGATTTTGTCTCTATATTTTTTGTTTTATAATAATTTAGTACTTGTATTTTGAAATTTGTAATGATGTCATTTGTATCTTGAACAATCGTTATGTATTTAAAAGTGTATAGACTAAGGGGCGTTTGGGGCAAAGAGTTGATTATTATAGTCCTAGGTTATTATAGTTAAGTTATAATAGTTTGTGTTTGGGGTATAGATTATATTAGCTTGATTTATAATAGTATGTGTTTGAAGTGTAAACTATTTTAATTTGTGAAAGAAATAGTAAACACTGTAGCAATGAATAAAAAGCTATGAATGTGAAATAGTAAAAGCCATAATAAACAGTAAATACTATAGAAAATGAGGGTTTAGAAATAATATTGACTGTAACTAATTGGGGAATACAAAATAGTATTTACTTTAGTAGTTATTATAATCTCAGGATAGTCTTCGCCCCAAACACACTATAAATTGTTACATACTAAAGATCAAGAGACTAAATTTTTACTTTCCATAAATATTCATGATTAAGAATATTTGTTTTAACTTTTAAGAGTGTGAATGCTTTGAGTTGTTAGCTTTTCAGGTTACTATTTTTATCGATGTCACTTCTGGAGATCTAATTAAACATATTCTATGATGTCGTGTTCTGCATGTGACATCTGAATATCATGAAATCAATGTTCTTATCGTATCTTTTGAAACCGATGCACTAGATATGTAACTTACGTCATTTTTGACTTGTTTAGAAGGTCAATTATTAAAATTTCATATC
This sequence comes from Benincasa hispida, assembly GCF_027475165.1. NCBI lineage: Eukaryota > Viridiplantae > Streptophyta > Magnoliopsida > Cucurbitales > Cucurbitaceae > Benincasa > Benincasa hispida. Next base: position 16,776 of record NW_028325632.1, read on the forward strand.
ATTATTGTCCTATGTAAGTCATTTCATATGGAGCAACTATTTATCAATATTAATAAACATAGAAGGATAATATACAGATAATCATTAATTTTTTCTTAATAATTATTAAATTATTCTCTCTTTCAAATAAAGTAAAACAACATGACGGGATGGTCCTCGTCGGGGCCATTGACGACGGCAAAGGAGAAAACGCCGCAGAGAGTGGTGAGTTCATTTACTTTCTTTAACAATCTGAGCCTTTGTTTCTTGAAACTGGATTTTCTTGCATTATCGCTTGCAATCCAAACCAACTTCACTTTCTTCCTCGTCATCGAGGCTCTCTCTGTCTTTCTTGTTCTTCTTGTTCTTTCTGGACTCTGATTTTAAGGTGCAACAATGGAGTTTATTTATAAGCCTTGGGGTTAAACTTTTTATTTTTATTTTTCTTTTTCTAAGTTTTTTTGTTCTCTTGGTAAATGAATTACTAGGGGCATTTTTGTCCTTTAGTAACTAGTGGTAATTAAAGATGAAAAATACCCCACTGCATCCTGCATTCCACCTATCTTTCTGACCCAATAGTCCAATCACAGTTTACCATATGATTAGAAAAGTTGTATCAGTATGAAAATTACTCAGATATATCTGGGTCTATATCTATCTTTGTGCATCCACCAAATTATCTTATCATAATTTGTTACGTGATAAATTCTTTTTATATCTTTTTTTAAATATTTTAATTCTTATTGTGTGCGATGAAAGTGAGATGCATAGAAATAGGATACATCCAAATATTAATCACCAAGTATTGCTCATTATGTTTTATTTCATGGAAAGTCATATTTAGGTTCAATGGATTGCATTTATCCTATTTCAACATTTCAAAATCACATAACAAAAAAAATCAAAAATATATTTTGGGAAAAAAAGTTTGTCACATCACAAACCGATGAATTATACAAAAATGTATACATCCTAAACCACATCCTTTTTATTAGTCTTACTTCACCATAGAAAATAAATAATTCAATATAGATATATGAGTAATATTTGAGTGAGTTGTATATTTATTATTCCAAAAATATATATTTATATATTATATTAGGTGTGAAATGGGAATTACATGTAACCGTTTGAATTGATATTTGAGATGAACTGTTGCTTTTTCTTTTCTTTGTTTTTATGTGAAAAATTTATTATTATTTTTAATTTTTATTTTTATAATCTATTATTACATTTTCGTTTTCTCTTTTTGTTTTGTTCTTATTGCTATAAATCTTTTATAATTTTAAGGCTATGAGTACCAAAGGTTAAAATATCTTCTCTTCTTTAGTGATGAAATGTACTGAGATTTGGGCGGATACCTTCTCAAATGTCCTTCGGTATCGCATTTTAAGTAAAACTAGTCATTAACATTTAGTTGAACACTAAGGCTTAGTGCTCAAATCATCATACTAGTTCATCATAAAAAATGGAGTTACTTAAACATGCTGAAAGTATTTGGACAAAATAACATATTTAAATCATATCAATTCCATGGAAAACATGCTTTACTTAGCATGAGAAACAGTTTCACAAACACGTTGCTTGGCACTTCATTTAAACACTTAGCATGAGAAATATCTTCAAGAAATCACAGTTTCTAAGTCATTAAAATAGTAAGTCATCACATAGTCATCACAGCTCGTTGGCCTCTTAACGGGTTATACTCCTCTTATCAAAATACCTCAAATAGTTCATTTACTAATGGAACTTTTATCAACAAAATCAGCATGACTAGCGAGAAAATCATCATGAGCGAGATCATCCCTATGAGCGAGATTTACCCTTCCCAGCGAGATTTGGCACTTTCCAGCGAGTTTTAATGCAAAACCAGCGAGATCCAGTGCAAACCAGCGAGATTCCCGTCCCTAGCGAGATCCACCTCTCGCTCTCGCTCGCTCGCGCTCTCGCTTCCTCTCGCTCTCTCTCGCTCTCCCTCGCTCTCGCTCTTGAGCTGCCTAAGCATCTTCCTAAGCAGCGGTCTGCTTATGCCCAGATCCTCTGTGACAACTTCAAAAATTCATAACTCAAAATCCAGCCCTCTTCTGAAGAAACTTCCTTCTACAAAATGTTTAGATTGAGTTAGCAACATTACCTTAAAATTTCAGCTCAAAATTCTTCGTCGTTTAATATGGAGATTCAAAACTTCATCATTGGCCCCAATTCAAGCAGCTGCCTACTTGTTCAACAATTTCTAGTTCAACCTTCAAAATTATATAACTCGATTTTCAGGCCTCATCTTAAAAAGTTTCAATCTAAAAAGTTGTTTATAATTGAGTTAACAATATTATATCAAATTTTTAGCTCAAAACGCTTCGTAAGTCGTCCTGGAGCTTCAATTCTTCACTGGAGATTCACCCAATAAACGAACCCTTCATCTTTATTTTGTTGATCCATCCATTTTTTTCTTGTTTTATTTTCAAATAATACTTTATCTAATTTTTTTTTCATAGTTATCCTTTTTATTATTTATTATGTTTCCACACTATCATAGTTTATTTCCTCTCCATTTTTTATAATGGTTTGCATCTTTCTTTTTTTAAATACTGTTGAATTTTTAGCCGAATTTCAAAAACAAAATCAATTTTTTAGAAACTACTCTTTATAGTTTTCAAAATTTAGATCACAATGTATGAAACTGGGAGATGTAAGTAGTGTTTATAAGCTTAATTTTTAAAAATAAAAATCAAATAGCCTTAATATTTCATTTGTTTAAATATACGATATTTTCTTCTGATTTCTACAAATATGGAGTAGTATTTAAGGATAAGATAATATTTCTCAATTTAATGATTGTTTATTTTTATAATTTTAAACTTTTTTGCAGAGTTACTTTTCAAAAGGTTTTGTACCATGGGTTAATGATTAGGTATTTTTGTGTAACTGTGTTTTATTATAATTCAAGTTTGATTAAAAAAAAAAAAAAGTCTCTTTTAAATTTTCAAATGAAACATTGATTGTTATGATTGTGAGTTCTAAAATTATTGTATTTTTTTTAATGCTAATAAAATCTTTGTTTGTTTGATTTTTTTTTTTTTTAATTTTTAACCTTAACAAAATCTTAGTTCTTTTTATTTTTAATGATTAACAAAATCTTAGTTCTTTTCAGTTGTAAATTTAATATTTTTTGAATTACTGCATAATTGTTATATGATAATGGTATTTTGGTCATTTAAAAATTCTCGAATAATAATTTAAAAAATCATTTTACGATTTTCTAATTTTGAATTTTTTTTTTTTTTGCTATTTTTCAAAATGAATCTTCAAAATTTACTATTTCTTTTGTTGACCAAAATTTGAATTCCTTTTCTTTACCATCCATCACTTGATATAGTTTTTGATGTACTAAAGAAAAATAACATATATCCCTAAACTTTTTATGTGTTAGTCTAAAATTTGTAGTTATATTAGTCAAAAGACTCAAAACCATAAGTTAATGATTGTATTAGTTTAGACCTTTCATAATTTAGCATAATCTTCGCTCCAAACACATCCTGATTGTTACATACTAAAGATCAAGAGACAAAATTGTTACTTTTCATAAATATTCACAATTAAGAATATTTATTTTAACTTTTATGAGTGTGAATGCTTTGAGTTGTTAGATTTTAAGGTTTCTATTTTTATCGATGTCACTTCTGGAAATCTGATTAAACATATTCTATTATAGTATGATGTTGTGTTCTGCATGTGACATCTGAATATCATGAAATCAACATTCTTATCATATCTTTCAGTGACGTACTAGATATGTAATTTATGTGATTTTTGACTTGTTTAGAAGGTCAATTATGAAAATATCATATCATTATTGTCGATGGAAGTAATACATATGATCAACTATTTATGATATATTTCAATATTAATAAACATAGTAAGGATAATACATAGATAATCGTTAATTTTTTTTTCTTAATAATTATTAAATTTTGTTTCATACGATTATTTTCTCTTTCAAATAAAGTAAAACATCATCAATCCACAGATTTAATAAATATATATGATAATTTTAAATTATCCATATTATTATTTAAAAAGAATATTCCTCAAATTCTTTTGAAGAATAAGCCAAAAGAAGAATAATTAAATCCAAAATATTACAACTCTCACTGTCTCACGTCTCACCGGTTTCCAGAAATGCATGCATGACAGACCACGTGGAAGATTTTTAAATCTATACATATGTGCGTGAGGCTAGCTATTCAAGAAAAATGTGAAATCATGTTGTCTATAATCCATTTTTGAGAAATTTTCATTTTACATCCCTTAAATTATACCTATTTAAATCTTGAATTTTATAAATTTACCGATTAATCGTCTCTTTTTAGATTTGATTTAAAAAATATTGTAAGAATTATATAATTTTTTTTAAAAAATTTATCTTTTAAATTATTACAAGTGAATCAATTATTTAACTCTTTATTAAGATTACATTTGAAAATTGTCGATGCATCATTCTTATACGTGTGTAGACTTTTCGAGATGTTGAATTAATAAAATAGATGATTAAACTTGATGTATGGACACTTTTCAAAAGAAGTTTTAGATGAGAGTGTAAATTGATTTGTTTATGAAAGTTTAGGAGTTTAGTTGATAAAATTATATGTATCACACGATATTTGCCTAGAAAGAACGTAATGAAGGGTGTAAAATTGATATATCTACGAAAGTTTAGGATTTAAATTGATATAATTTTTGTTTAGAGTTTAATTTAGTGTTTTCTTTTCTAATTTAAAAAGAAAAATTGGTTTTTGTTTGGCATGCAATAAATAAATATGATATAGTTTGTTTTAATAATTATCATTGATTTTTAAAAGTTAGACAATTTAACAAATTTTATTATGGCATTCCATCTCAGAGAGTTTGCACCAATGGTACTTATTCAACCTAAATTCTTTTTATAAAAAAAATATGTTTTGTGAAGATTTGAAACGTCTCCTTCATTATTCTTTAAATGAACAACTACACGTGAAAAGTTGACTCCCATAGGTAAAGTGTAACACATAAATTTACTATAAATATAAAGGCAATATGTATAGGTAAAGAGTTTCTCCTAATAACATTTTTTTTCATATATAGGATAAATTTATAAATGTAATATATGAATGGATATTAACACGACACTAATGAATCAATATATCTTCTAGGCATAACAAACTTTGAGACCCATTCATTATAACAAAAAATAAAATATAAAGTTTCTAACTCAACAAAAATTTATCTCAAACATTATTTTAGCTTTCTCAAACTTCATCATAAAAACAAATAAGTGAGGAAAAAAGTCTTAAAACGTGCTTTAACGCCTAATGAAAATTATTTTTTCTTAAATAATAAACACTTTAAAAAAAAAATTCAAATCATTCTAATTCTTTAACTCCTTGATTTGATTATGGGTCTTAACAAATTGATCATATTCATTCATATGTATTTTCATAATCTATTGACTTTGCCCTACTTTTTATTATTTATTTATTTCCTCTAATTTAGTTGTTTCTTACATGCATGTATTTCCTCTCATTCTCAATACCCTATACCTTTTTCAACCATAACAAATTTTTAAAAAACCATTTATTATTTTTCAAAATTTTGCTTAGTTTTTTTTAAAAAGAAAATTATTTCAAATAGTAAAATTGTTGAAAAAATTGACACGATGGAACAAAATTTTAGAACTATCAATGGTAGACGCTGATAGATACTAATAGAAATATATCAGTGTCTATCATTGATAGATCTAAAATTTGCTATATTTTGTAAACATTTTTATTTATTTTTCTATATTCGAAAATAACCATTTTTTAAATTAAAAAAAAAAAAAGAAAACAATGGGTAGAAAAGTGTTTATTAAATTTAATTTTAAAAATCGAAAATTATAAATTAAATTGGTAGGTCTTAATGTTTTTTCTTTTCTTTTCTTTTCTTTTCTTTTTTTTTTTTTACTTTTTAGATTTTGAAAATCAAATCTTAAGAATACTACTTTCATTTATTTATTTTTTAAAATTGGCTTAGTTTTTTTTTTCTTTTTGAAGTTAAATAACAAAACAAAGAAATTAATATATAGAAGAATGTTTACTAAGCTTAACTGTAAAAAATGAAAGATCCAAAATCAAATTGGTATAAATTTATTTATTTATTTATTTATTGAATTCTTAGATTTTGAAAATCAAATGAAATGCTACTTCCACTTATTTCTTTCTTTAATTTTGTTATCTACTTTAAAATCAAAAAAATAAAAGTTTATTTCTTTTTTAAAAAAATTGTTTCAGAAAGTTGACTATGAATCCGTATATTTTATAAGATAGATGAAAATCATCGTAAAGAAATTAGAGAAAGTTGACTTAGGCGACTTAGTCTTAATCCTGGGTATATTATGAACTCTTGTTCACGAGGAATTTTCCTCTGATTTGCGTGGGTGAAGGTGGCCAATTCGCTGACCCAATATGCCTACTATTTTGGGGATAATAAAACAGAGTGGGGAGTTGGGAACATAATAGTACAAGATAGAATTCACTCCTTCCCTCTTTGAGGGTAAGTAGATGAGTGTTCCCTCAAGTAGTGTCTCTAGAACTTGAACAAAGGACTCTACCCTCTCATTGACACACCCAAGCTTAAAACGGTAATTTGACCTAGTTGGAGTTACAAACACACGTAAAGGACTACTTGCTAGAATTGGTACTATATTCATGGACACAGAAATATATCTTGCTAGTATTAGTCTATATCCATGGACATAGAAATATATCTATAATGAGAAGACTGCAGCTGTGGGTCTTTAGTGAAGTGTTGATGAATTCTCTCTGTGCAATAAATGCTGACCTTTGCAAATGAGGGGATCTTCTAATAGAGCTCCTTGATGGGCTTCATGAGCTTGGGCCTGGCCTTGATTGGCCATGGGTCTGACTTTTGAACATAATTTAATTGGACTTCAGCCTGGTCTTTAGGCCTAATTAACTGGGCATAGGCCTATTTTTGCATTTTAGGCCCATCTTAAGCCCATATTTGGGTGCCCAACGTCCAAATTATAACGTCAAATTGGTCGAAATTAATTTTACTCAATCAACGTCTGCAACGAAAACACAGAATTTGTCCTCAATTTTAATTTGAGACACATGCCAACTCTTATCTGGTTACAAATTTGACGATTTCGGAATTTTTTCATTTCACACGAATATGATGTAAGCAAAATGTCAAAAACCCCTATAAGACATACAATCGTATTTTCACTTCAATTTTAGGTCATCCATCCATCGGACCTTAAAATCATAGAGTTTGAAAATCCAAATATTAAGAAAATAACTTAGACCAATATATATATAGGTGTGTGTGTGTGTGTGTTTAAACATTAAAATAAAGAATTCATAAAGTAAAACTTGTAACATTTATATCCCCATGGTTTAATCACGACCCTAGTGTTGTAACAAGACAAACAATACCCAATGAAAGGGACAATTAATTTGTTTTTACCATAGTGGGCCCACCATTTGTAACTGAATTAGAAAAAAACAACATTAGCTTTGTTCAAATACTCTTCTCTTTTGTGAATTTTATGCTCTCTAATCTTATCTTCAACTTCCAACACATCCTTATCTTCTCTTTCTTTGCTTTTTTATTTTTTTATTTTACCCTTTTCGTTAGACAATGGTAGGGTCTAGATTATCCATAATCGATTTTAAAAATGGTAATTGATTTTTTATCTACATAATTATATTAAAATTAATAGACCATTTTTTTAAATCTCTTTTCAATAGATTCACTTTCTCCCAACTATCGGCAAGTTTATATTTGGTGACAAATTAGGAATATTTTCTAATGAATACGTTTGGAAGAAATTTTAGATTGTTCGAAATTAAGTATGTTTTAAAATAATGATTGTTTGGTAATGGTGTATATAGGTAAAGCCCACAGTTATTTAGACCTCGTTCGATAACTATTTAATTTTTTAAAAGTTAGACTCGTTTTCTTCAAATTTCTTTATCATAGTTTTAGTTTTTTCCAACAACAACAAAATATTTGAATTTTTAACAAAATTATTTTAAAAAATATATATTTCTTTTTTAATTTTTAAAATTTGACTTGATTTCTTAAAACAATACTAAAAAGTAAATAAAGCAAACAAAGAAATCAATGAATAAAAGTAGTTCTGTAAGTTTAATTCTTAAAAATCAAAATTTAACATAAAATGTAAATAGTTATCATTTGCCTTAATAATTTCTAGTCAATGAAGATTGATTTTTCGGTCAAGTGATTGACCAAGAAGAACGTGAAAAAAATACTAATTTCTTAGATTTTTTTTGGAGTGATGTGAAGATTATAAAACCAATTTTAAAACTAAATACCAATAATTCAAAATCACATTTGATTACTTTTTAAGATGAAAACATTAAAATGACTCATCACAAAAAATAATTTTATAAAATCATTTAAATAATTAACATATGTGGAGTGGAGGACTCTAATCTTCAACTCTAAAATTAAAAAAAAAAAAAAAAATAGAATTTTTATGCTGTTGAGTCATGTTCACCAAACTCATTTTTCTTCTATTTCAAAAATTTATCTCAAAGATGATTTTAACTTTATCAAACTTCATCATAAAAACAAATAAGTGAGGAAAAAAAAAGTCTTAAAACATGCTTTTACACCTAATAAAAATTATTTTTTCTTAAACATTAAACACTTTTAAAAAAAATAATTCAAATCATTCTAATTCTTTAACTCCTTGATTTGATTATGGGTCTTAACAAACCGATCATATTCATTCATATACATTTTCATAATCTAATGACTTTACCCTATTTTTTATTATTTATTTATTTCCTCTAATTTAGTTGTTTCTTACATGCATATATTTTCTCTCATTCTCAATAACCTTTACCCTTTTAACCTTAACAAATTTTTACAAAATTCGCTTAGCCTTTTTTTAAAAGAAAATTATTTCAAATTATAAAATTGTTGAAAGTATTTACGAGATGGAACAAAATTGCTGATAGATACTGGTTGACATTTATCAGTATCTATCAGTGACATTGATAGACGAATCTATCAATGTTACTGATAGACACAGATAGAAGTCTATCAGCATCTATCATTGATAGTTCTAAAATTTTTCTATATTTTGTAAATATTTTAATTTATTTTTATATATTTGAAAACAACCATTTTTAATTTTAAATAACAAAAAAAAAAATCAATGGGTAGAAAAGTATTTATTAAATTTAAATTTTTTAAAAAATTATAAATTAAATTGGTAGGTCTTAATCTTTTTTCTTTTTCTAATCGGATTAGTTTTTTTAATTTTTTTTTTTTTTTTTGAAGTTAAATAACAAAACAAAGAAATTAATATGTAGAAGAATGTTTACTAATCTTAATTGTAAAAAATGAAAGATCCAAAATCAAATTGGTATGAAAAAAGGGTTTTAGTTATTTATTTATTTATTGAATTCTTAGATTTTGAAAATCAAATGAAACGCTATTTCCACTTAATTCTTTCTTTATTTTTGTTATCTACTTTAAAATCAAAAAAAGAAAAGTTTATTTCTTTTTTAAAAAATTGTTTTAGAAAGTTACTCATGAATCTGTATATTTTATAAGATAGATGAAAATCATCATAAAGAAATTAGGGAAAGTTGACCTAGGTGACTTAGTCTTAATCCCGAGTATATTATGAACTCCTTTTTGTGAGGGATTGTCATTTGATTTACATGGGTAAGGGTGGCCAGTTCGCTGACCCAATATGCCTATCATTTTGGGATGAGACCGAGTGGGGAGTTGGGAACATAATAATACAAGATGTAATTCACTTATTACCTCTTTGAGATTAAGTAGATGAGTGTTCCCTCAAGTGGTGTCTCCAGGACTTGAACAAAAGGCCATACCCTCTCATTGACTCGAAAAGGATTTCTATTTATTGGTTGGATCATAAACATGTTGTTCATTAGAGGAGCACAGGTACTTAAGGAGTCAGAGGTAACCCAAGGGTAAAATAGTAATTTGACCCATTTAGAGTTACGAACATGCTGCTTGCTGGAGTGTAGCTGTAGGTCTTTATTGAGTGTTGATGAATTATCTCTGGCTCTCGAAATGTAGAAATGCTGACCTTTGCAAATGAGGGAGCTTCTCAATTTATAGAGCTCCCTAATGGGCTTCATGGGTTTGGGCCTAACCTTTGGGCCTAATTTAATTGGACTTGAGTCTGGCCTTTGGGCTTAATTAATTGGACTTAAGCGTGATCTTTAGGCCCAATTATTGTAAAAAGATTTGGAGAAAACAAATGCAATTTTCAAAGCCCAAAATCCAAAACAAACAAATTATTAACCAAAACCTAAATTTGATGTTTAATTATAAGCAAAAGTTGTGTAGCCTATATAATTAAACACCTTTAGAGAAATCACTAAATCTACCAAACCTTACTTGAAAAAAAAAAAAAGAAGAAAGAAATAGAATAAAAATTCATACCCTACAAAGTTATGAAAAAAATGAACTTTAAACAATTTATTTTCGTAATAAAAATTTATATTTTTGTCGGTCAACATTCGAATTTTGATTAGTGAATGTTAAAATGAGTTGTCAAAAGGAAATCCTAGAATAGTAGGGGTAGTTATATAGCAATTAACCCAAAATTAAATATTACTTTAACATTCTTAGTTGTCATTTTGACTAAAAAAAAACTTTATTATTATTTATTATGCCAAAAATATATATTTATCCACTATATTAGGTGTGAAATGAGAATTACGGTTACATAAGCAGTTTGCATTGATATTTGAGATAGTTTGCATTGGTATTTTAGACAATTGGTTGATGAACGTTGCTTTTTTCTTTCCTTTGTTTTTATGTGAAACAATGATTATTTTTTTAAAATTTTTTTATAATCTATTATTACATTTTCTTTTTCTCTTATATATATATATATATGATAATTTCAAATTACCCATATTATTATTTAAAAATAATATTCCTCAAATTCTTTTGAAAAATAAGCCAAAAGAAGAATAATTAAATCCAAAATGTTACAATACAACTCTCACAATCTCACCGGTTTTCGGAATTGCATGCATGACAGACCACGTGGAAGATTTTTAAATCTATACATATGTGTGTGAGGCAAGCTATTCAAGAAACATGTGGGATCATGTTGTCTTTAATCCATTTTTCAGAAATTTTCATTTTACATCCCTTAAATTATACATATTTAAATCTTCAATTTTTCATAAATTTAATAAAAATATAAATGCAAAATGTATAGGTAAAGAGTTTCTCCTAATAACATTTTTTTCATATATAGGATAGATTTATAAATATAATATATGAATGGATATTAACAATGACACTAATGAATCGGTATATTATCTCAGCATAATAAACTTTGAGACCCATAAAGTTTCTAACTCAAAAAAATTAACATAATTTAATTTATTTGCTATAATTTATTTATATATATATATATATAATTTCAACCAAAATGTCAAAATCTCACCTTTCAGATGTTGAATATTAAAAAAAAAAAAAAAACCAAAGATTTTTTTTATATTTATATCAACTAAAATTTATAAAAATACAAAATAATAAATTATGAGAAGCCACAAAAACTTTGTCATGTTCAAATATGATATTCATATGTTTAATAATAATAATAATAATAAAAAGAACATAGGCTTAATTATATGCTAAAACTACAAATACATTATTTTTTTAATTATATATTATTTGATAAAATAAATCTATTTTAACCCTAGCCAATTAATTTGTAGAAATTCCTAATCCTATAGTATTGTATTCTATAGCTAGTTTCGCCATATATTAATTTATTTACAATATATTTGATAACTTTCTATTGACAATAATGTTGTCACCATTTTATAATACATAAAAAGAAAAAAAAATGTTATGAGACCAACTAATTTGATATGCTTATGAAGTGTTATTTGGTTTCTTTTACAATGTTCATGATTCTTTTTATCGAAAATTAAGCACTTAAATAGAGAGTTTTCATGGGAAAAAAATCTAAAACATTTTCATTGAATTTTTTTATTAACAAAACTGAATGGCACACAATTCTTTGCGGAGAACACGATTTCTATAAATTTTTCACAAGAAATCTATTGAAGTAAACGAAAACTTTCGTCGAATGAAGAATAAATTAGAGAATGGAGACAAAACTAGAGAAGCTTATCCTTGCCTCCACCTCTATCCCACGAACATCTGTTAAACATGTGAATAGTTCACCTAGTTAGGACACCTACTATTGGTCAAGAAGCCAAAGTTTTGAATCTTTTCACGTCTACATGGTGTTGACTGAATATCATTCAACAATATCAAATACACTTATTTATAAAAAAAAAAAAAAAAATGACGTGGCAGTCCGTGGTTGATCTGAGATTTCTCCTCCAACAAGAGGAAAGCAAAGAACGAGATCAAAAGACCAATACACATGCGCAAGATTCCATTTTAATAATTTCACACGAATATGATGTAAGCAAAATGTCAAAAATCCCTAATTTTGAAAAATAAGACATACAATCGTATTTTCACTTCAATTTTAGGTCATCCATCCATCGGACCTTAAAATCATAGAGTTCGAAAATCCAAAGATTAAGAAAATAACTTAGACCAATATATATATATAGGGGTGTGTGTGTGTGTGTGTTTAAACATTAAAATAAAGAATTCATAAAGTAAAACTTGTAACATTTATATCCCCATGGTTTAATCACGACCCTAGTGTTGTAACAAGACAAACAATACCCAATGAAAGGGACAATTAATTTGTTTTTACCATAGTGGGCCCACCATTTGTAACTGAATTAGAAAAAAACAATATTAGCTTTGTTCAAATACTCTTCTCTTTTGTGAATTTTATGCTCTCTAATCTTATCTTCAACTTCCAACACATCCTTATCTTCTCTTTCTTTGCTTTTTTATTTTTTTATTTTACCCTTTTCGTTAGACAATGGTAGGGTCTAGATTATCCATAATCGATTTTAAAAATGTTAATTGATGTTTTATCTACATAATTATATTAAAATTAATAGACCATTTTTTTAAATTTATTTTCAATAGATTCACTTTCTCCAAAAACTATCGGCAGTTTAAAAGTTTACCACAAATTTGGAATATTTCTAAAATTTGAATACGTTTGGAAGAAGTTTTAGATTGTTCGAAATTACGTTATGTTTTAAAATAGTGATTGTTTGGTATGTTGTATCTAGGTAAGCCCACATGTTATTTAGACCTCGTTCGAGTAATCTATTTATATTTTTTAAAAGTTAGACTGTTTTCATTCAAATTTTCTTTATTCATAGTTTTAGTTTTTTCTTTTTTTTTTTTTTTTCTTCACCAACACAAAAATTTTGAATGTTAACAAAATTGAGCTCTAATATATATATTTTGTTTTAATTTTAAAATTTGACTTGATTCTTAAAAAACAAGACTAGAAAGGTAATAAAGTTCTAACTAAAAATCAAAATGATAAAATTGGTCATGATAAGTTTAATTCTTAAAAATCAAAATTTAACATAAAATGTAAATAGTTATCATTTGCCTTAATAATTTCTAGTCAATGAAGATTGATTTTTCGGTCAAGTGATTGACCAAGAAGAACGTGAAAAAAATACTAATTTCTTAGATTTTTTTTTGGAGTGATGTGAAGATTATAAAACCAATTTTAAAACTAAATGCCAATAATTCAAAATCACATTTGATTACTTTTTAAGATGAAAACATTAAAATGAATCATCACAAAAAATAATTTTATAAAATCATTTAAATAATTATAATATGTGGAGTGGAGGACTCTAATCTTCAACTCTAAAATTTAAAAAAAAAAAAAAGTAGAATTTTTATGCTGTTGAGTCATGTTCACCAAACTCATTTTTCTTCTATTTCAAAAATTTATCTCAAAGATGATTTTCACTTTCTCAAACTTCATCATAAAAACAAATATGTGAGGAAAAAAAAGTCTTAAAACATGCTTTTACACCTAATAAAAATTATTTTTTCTTAAACATTAAACACTTTTAAAAAAAATAATTCAAATCATTCTAATTCTTTAACTCCTTGATTTGATTATGGGTCTTAACAAACCGATCATATTCATTCATATGCATTTTCATAATCTATTGACTTTACCCTATTTTTTATTATTTATTTATTTCCTCTAATTTAGTTGTTTCTTACATGCATATATTTTCTCTCATTCTCAATACCCTTTACCCTTTTAAACCTTAACAAATTTTTAAAAATCATTTATTATTTTTAAAAAAATTGGCTTAGCTTTTTTTTAAAAGAAAATTATTTCAAATTGTAAAATTGTTGAAAGTATTTACGAGATGGAACAAAATTGATGATAGATACTGGTTGACATTTATCAGTGTCTATCAGTGACATTGATAGACAAATCTATCAATGTCACTGATAGACACAGATAGAAGTCTATCAGCATCTATCATTGATAGTTCTAAAATTTTTCTATATTTTGTAAATATTTTAATTTATTTTTATATATTTGAAAACAACCATTTTTTAAATTTAAATAACAAAAAAAAAAATCAATGGGTAGAAAAGTATTTATTAAATTTAAATTTTTTAAAAAATTATAAATTAAATTGGTAGGTCTTAATCTTTTTTCTTTTTCTAATCGGCTTAGTTTTTTTTTTTTTTTTTTTGAAGTTAAATAAAAAAACAAAGAAATTAATATGTAGAAGAATGTTTACTAATCTTAATTGTAAAGAATGAAAGATCCAAAATCAAATTTGTATGAAAAAAGGGTTTTATTTATTTATTTATTTATTGAATTCTTAGATTTTGAAAATCAAATGAAACGCTACTTCCACTTATTTCTTTCTTTATTTTTGTTATCTACTTTAAAATCAAAAAAAGAAAAGTTTATTTCTTTTTTAAAAAATTGTTTTAGAAAGTTAACCATGAATCTGTATATTTTATAAGATAGATGAAAATCATCGTAAAGAAATTAGGGAAAGTTGACCTAGGCGACTTAGTCTTAATCCCGAGTATATTATGAACTCCTTTTTGTGAGGGATTGTCATTTGATTTACATGGGTGAGGGTGGCCAGTTCGCTGACCCAATATGCCTATCATTTTGGGATGAGACCGAGTGGGGAGTTGGGAACATAATAATACAAGATGTAATTCACTTATTACCTCTTTGAGATTAAGTAGATGAGTGTTCCCTCAAGTGGTGTCTCCAGGACTTGAACAAAGGGCCATACCCTCTCATTGACTCGAAAAGGATTTCTATTTATTGGTTGGATCATAAACATGTTGTTCATTAGAGGAGCACTGGTACTTAAGGAGTCAGAGGTAACACAAGGGTAAAATAGTAATTTAACCCAGTTGGAGTTACGAACAAGCTGCTTGCTGGAGTGTAGCTGTAGGTCTTTATTGAGTGTTAATGAATTATCTCTGGCTCTCGAAATGTAGAAATGCTGACCTTTGCAAATGAGGGAGCTTCTCAATTTATAGAGCTCCCTAATGGGCTTCATGGGTTTGGGCCTAACCTTTGGGCCTAATTTAATTGGACTTGAGTCTGGCCTTTGGGCTTAATTAATTTGACTTAAGCGTGATCTTTAGGCCCAATTACTGTAAAAAGATTTGGAGAAAACAAATGCAATTTTCAAAGCCCAAAATCCAAAACAAATAAATTATTAACCAAAACCTAAATTTGATGTTTAATTATAAGCAAAAGTTGTGTAGCCTATATAATTAAACATCTTTAGAGAAATCACTAAATCTACCAAACCTTACTTGAAAAAAAAAAAGAAGAAAGAAATAGAATAAAAATTCATACCCTACAAAGAAGTTATGAAAAAAATGAACTTTAAACAATTTATTTTCGTAATAAAAATTTATATTTTTGTCGGTCAACATTCGAATTTTGATTAGTGAGTTGTCAAAAGGAAATCCTTGAGTAGTAGGGGTAGTTATATAGCAATTAACCCAAAATTAAATATTACTTTATCATTCTTAGTTGTCATTTTGACTAAAAAAAACTTTATTATTATTTATTATTCCAAAAATATATATTTATATACTATATTAGGTGTGAAATGAGAATTACGGTTACATAAGCAGTTTGCATTGATATTTGAGATAGTTTGCATTGGTATTTGAGATAATTGGTTGATGAACGTTGCTTTTTTCTTTCCTTTGTTTTTATGTGAAACAATTATTATTTTTTTAAAAGTTTTTTTATAATCTATTATTACATTTTCTTTTTCTCTTATATATATATATATATATGTGATAATTTCAAATTACCCATATTATTATTTAAAAATAATATTCCTCAAATTCTTTTGAAAAATAAGCCAAAAGAAGAATAATTAAATCCAAAATGTTACAATACAACTCTCACAATCTCACCGATTTTCGGAATTGCATGCACGACAGACCACGTGGAAGATTTTTAAATCTATACATATGTGTGTGAGGCAAGCTATTCAAGAAACATGTGAGATCATGTTGTCTTTAATCCATTTTTCAGAAATTTTCATTTTACATCCCTTAAATTATACCTATTTAAATCTTTAATTTTCATAAATTTACTAAAAATATAAAGGCAAAATGTATAGGTAAAGAGTTTCTCCTAATAACATTTTTTTTATATATAGGATAGATTTATAAATATAATATATGAATGGATATTAACAATGACACTAATGAATCGGTATATTATCTCAGCATAATAAACTTTGAGACCCATAAAGTTTCTAACTCAACAAAATTGACATAATTTAATTTATTTTGCTATAATTTATTTATATATATATATATATAATTTCTACCAAAATGTCAAAATCTCACCTTTCAGATGTTGAATATTAAAAAAAAAAAACCAAAGATTTTTTTTATATTTATATCAACTAAAATTTATAAAAATACAAAATAATAAATTATGAGGAAGCCACAAAAACTTTGTAATGTTCAAATATGATTTCATATGTTTTATAATAATTAATTATAAAAAGAAATATGCTTAATTATATGCTAAAAATACAAATATACATTATTTTTTATTTATATATTCATTTGATAAAATAAATCTATTTTAACCCTAGCCAATTAATTTGTAGAAATTCCTAATCCTATAGTATTGTATTCTATAGCTAGTTTCGCCATATATTGATTTATTTACAATATATTTGATAACCTTCTATTGACAATAATGTTGTCACCATTTTATAATACATAAAAAGAAAAAAAAATGTTATGAGACCAACTAAGTTGATATGCTTATGAAGTGTTATTTGGTTTCTTTTACAATGTTCATGATTTTTTATCGAAAATTAAGCAATTAAATAGAGAGTTTCATGGAAAAAAATCGAAACATTTTCATTGTAATTTTTTAATTAACAAAAACTGAATGGCCAAACAATTCTTGCGGAGAACACGATTTCTATTAATTTTTCACAAGAAATTCTATTGAAGTAAACGAAAACTTTGTGGAATGAGAATCAATTAGGAACATGAGACAAGACTAGAGAAGCATATTATTGCCTCCACCCTCATCCACGAACATCTGTTAAAATGTGAATAGGTCACCTAGTTAGGACACCTACTATTGGTCAAGAAGCCAAAGTTTTGAATCTTTTCACCTCCACATGGTGTTGAGTGAATATCATTCAACAATATCAAATACACTTATTTATAAAAAATAAAAAAAATGACGTGGCGGTCCGTGGTTGATCTGAGATTTCTCCTCCAACAAGAGGAAAGCAAAGAACGAGATCAAAAGACCAATCCACATGCGCAAGATTCCATTTTAATAATTTCACACGAATATGATGTAAGCAAAATGTCAAAAACCTCTAATTTTGAAAAATAAGACATACAATCGTATTTTCACTTCAATTTTAGGTCATCCATCCATCGGACCTTAAAATCATAGAGTTCGAAAATCCAAAGATTAAGAAAATAACTTAGACCAATATATATATAGGTGTGTGTGTGTGTTTAAACATTAAAATAAAGAATTCATAAAGTAAAACTCGTAACATTTATATCCCCATGGTTTAATCACGACCCTAGTGTTGTAACAAGACCAACAATACCCAATGAAAGGGACAATTAATTTGTTTTTACCATAGTGGGCCCACCATTTGTAACTGAATTAGAAAAAAACAATATTAGCTTTGTTCAAATACTCTTCTCTTTTGTGAATTTTATGCTCTCTAATCTTATCTTCAACTTCCAACACATCCTTATCTTCTCTTTCTTTGCTTTTTTATTTTTTATTTTACCCTTTTCGTTAGACAATGGTAGGGTCTAGATTATCCATAATCGATTTTAAAAATGGTAATTGATGTTTTATCTACATAATTATATTAAAATTAATAGACCATTTTTTTAAATCTATTTTCAATAGATTCACTTTCTCCCAACTATCGGCAAGTTTATATTTGGTGAAAAATTAGGAATATTTTCTAATGAATACGTTTGGGAGAAATTTTAGAATGTTCGAAATTACGTATGTTTTAAAATAGTGATTGTTTGGTAATGGTGTATATAGGTAAAGCCCACAGTTATTTAGACCTCGTTCGATAACTATTTAATTTTTTAAAATTTAGACTCGTTTTCTTCAAATTTCTCTATCATAGTTTTAGTTTTTTCCAACAACAACAAAATATTTGAATTGTTAACAAAATTATTTTAAAAAATATATATTTCTGTTTTAATTTTTAAAATTTGACTTGATTTCTTAAAACAATACTAAAAAGTAAATAAAGCAAACAAAGAAATCAATGAATAAAAGTAGTTCTGTAAGTTTAATTCTTAAAAATCAAATTTAACATAAAATGTAAATAGTTATCATTTGCCTTAATAATTTCTAGTCAATGAAGATTGATTTTTCGGTCAAGTGATTGACCAAGAAGAACGTGAAAAAAATACTAATTTCTTAGTTTTTTTTTGGGAGTGATGTGAAGATTATAAAACCAATTTTAAAACTAAATGCCAATAATTCAAAATCACATTTGATTACTTTTTAAGATGAAAACATTAAAATGACTCATCACAAAAAATAATTTTATAAAATCATTTAAATAATTATAATATGTGGAGTGGAGGACTCTAATCTTCAACTCTAAAATTAAAAAAAAAAAAAATAGAATTTTTATGCTGTTGAGTCATGTTCACCAAACTCATTTTTCTTCTCTTTCAAAAATTTATCTCAAAGATGATTTTAACTTTCTCAAACTTCATCATAAAAACAAATAAGTGAGGAAAAAAAAAGTCTTAAAACATGCTTTTACACCTAATAAAAATTATTCTTTCTTAAACATTAAACACTTTTAAAAAAAATAATTCAAATCATTCTAATTCTTTAACTCCTTGATTTGATTATGGGTCTTAACAAACCGATCATATTCATTCATATGCATTTTCATAATCTATTGACTTTACCCTATTTTTTATTATTTATTTATTTCCTCTAATTTAGTTGTTTCTTACATGCATATATTTTCTCTCATTATCAATACCCTTTACCCTTTTAAACCTTAACAAATTTTTAAAAATCATTTATTATTGACTTTAATTTATTTTGCTATAGTTTATTTATATATATATATATATAATCTCAACCAAAATGTCAAAATCTCACCTTTTAGATGTTGAATATTAAAAAAAAAAAAAAAACCAAAGAATTTTTTTTATATTTATATCAACTAAAATTTATAAAAATACAAAATAATCAATCATGAGAAGCCACAAAAACTGTCATGTTCAAATATGATATTCATATGCTTAATAATAATAATAATAATAATAATAATAAAAAGAACATATGCTTAATTATATGCTAAAACCACAAATACATTATTTTTTTAATTATATATTATTTGATAAAATAAATCTATTTTAACCCTAGCCAATTAATTTGTAGAAATTCCTAATCCTATAGTATTGTATTCTATAGCTAGTTTCGCCATATATTGATTTATTTACAATATATTTGATAACTTTCTATTGACAAAAATGTTTTCACCATTTTATAATACATAAAAAGAAAAAAAAATGTTATGAGACTAACTAATTTGATATGCTTATGAAGTGTTATTTGGTTTCTTTTACAATGTTCATGATTTTTTTTTTATCGGAAATTAAGCATTTAAATAGAGAGTTTTCATGGAAAAAAAATCCAAAACATTTTCATTTAATTTTTTTATTAACAAAACTGAATGACCAACAATTCTTTGCGGAGAACACGATTTCCATAATTTTTTCACAAGAAATCTATTGAAGTAAACGAAAACTTTCGTGGAATGAAGAATAAATTAGAGAATTGAGACAAAACTAGAGAAGCTTATCATTGCCTCCACCTCATCCCACGAACATCTGTTAAACATGTAAATAGCTCACCTAGTTAGGACACCTACTATTGGTCAAGAAGCCAAAGTTTTGAATCTTTTCACCTCTACATGGTGTTGAGTGAATATCATTCAACAATATCAAATACACTTATTTATTAAAAAAAAAAAAAAAAAAAGATAAATTATACTTTTTATTTTTTGAGCTATTTTAGTTTATATAGCATTTTGTTCACTTTCCATCTGAAAATAGTAAGGAGAAGTTATATATATGTATGTGTATATATATATGTATGTATGTGTATGTGTGTATATGTATGTATGTCTGTATAGGTGTGTGTGTATATGTGTGTGTGTGTGTGTATGTATGTATGTATGTGTGTGTACTTGAACAAATAAAGACAAATGAGGCCAAAAAAATATATAAAAAAATTAAAATAAAGGTTAAAATGTCAAGTTGGAAAACTTCTAGACCAAAATACTATTAAACTCAAATCATTAATTTTAAAAAATAAAATATAAATTGATTTTTTTTTTTGTGAGTGTAGATTTATACAAAGTAAACAAGTAAACAAGATAAAAAACAAAAAATAAAAAATAAAAAAAAAAAGAAAGAAGAAGAAACAAAAACTAAGGGTGGAAAATGGAGGAGAATTTAGAGTTGTGGCTGGTTTAGAAAAGACATTTATTGCTATTAAATGTTTGGTGTTAGAATCATTTCTGAACCTATTAAAGTTAAACCATAGTTTGTTTCACTGATTTAAATTAGTTTGTCTTAATCTTTATTAGTTTTTGCATTGATATTTGAGACAATTGGTTGAACTGTTGCTTTTTTCTTTTCTTTGTTTTTATGTGAAAAAATTATCACTATTTTAAAATCTTTTTTTCTTTTTCTCTTTTTCTTTTTTTCTTATTGCCATTAATCTTTTATAATTTTAAGGTTATGAGTACCAAAGGTTAAAAATATCTTCTCTTCTTTAGTGATGAAATGTATCGAGATTTGTAATATGATTTCTTTCCTTTCGTGAATTTGGAGGTAGGGTTTTATCTCAATTAAACGATAGTGAATTTTATGAAAGTAATAATTTAATTGCTAAATTTTAGTGGGTAATGAACTTAAGGGTAATTGTTTTAAATGGTAAAACTCTTGAAAATAGATCGCGATAGACATATATCAATGGATGACAGATCACGATGGACATCAATCTCGCAGTCTATCATTGACAGATAGTAACGTTTTGTTATATTTATAAATAAGTTGGTTCATTTTCCTTTATTTGAAAACACCTCATGATTTTGTCTCTATATTTTTAGTTTTATAATAATTTGGTACTTGTATTTTGAAATTTGTAATGATGTCATCTGTATCTTGCACAATCGTTATGTATTTAAAAGTGCATAGACTAAGGGGCGTTTGGGGCAAAGAGTTGATTATTATAGTTCTAGGTTATTATAGTTAAGTTATAATAGTTTGTGTTTGGGGTATAGATTATATTAGTTTGGGTTATAATAGTTTGTGTTTGGGGTATAGATTATATTAGTTTGGGTTATAATATTATGTGTTTGAAGTGTAAACTATTTTAATTTGAGAAGGAAATAGTAAACACTATAGCAATGAATAAAAAGATATAAATGTTAAATAGTAAAAGCCATAACAAATAGTAAATACTATAGCAAATGAGAGTTTAGAAATAATGTTGACTGTAATGAATTGGGGAATACAAAATAGTATTTACTTTAGTAGTTATTATAATCTTAGGATAGTCTTCGCCCCAAACACACCTAAAATTGTTACATACTAAAGATCAAGAGACTAAATTTTTAATTTCCATAAATATTCATGATTAAGAATATTTGTTTTAGCTTTTAAGAGTGTGAATGCTTTGAGTTGTTAGCTTTTCGAGTTACTATTTTTATCGATGTCACTCCTGGTGATCTAAATAAACATATTCTATTAAAGTATGATGTCGTGTTCTGCATGTGACATCTGAATATCATGAAATCAATGTTCTTATCGTATCTTTTGAATCCGACGTACTAGATATGTAACTTACGTCATTTTTGACTTGTTTAGAAGGTCAATTATTAAAATATCATATCATTATTGTCAATGAAAGTATTACATATGATCAACTATTTATCAATATTAATAAACATAGAAGGATAATATACAGATAATCATTAATTTTTTCTTAATAATTATTAAATTATTCTCTCTTTCAAATAAAGTAAAACAACATGATGGGATGGTCCTCGTCGGGGCCATTGACGACGACAAAGGAGAAAACGCCGCAGAGAGTGGTGAGTTCATTTACTTTCTTTAACAATCTGAGCCTTCGTTTCTTGAAACTAGATTTTCTTGCATTATCGCTTGCAATCCAAACCAACTTCACTTTCTTCCTCGTCATCGAGGCTCTCTCTGTCTTTCTTGTTCTTCTTGTTCTTTCTGGACTCTGATTTTAAGGTGCAACAATGGAGTTTATTTATAAACCTTGGGGTTAAACTTTTTATTTTTATTTTTCTTTTTCTAAGTTTTTTTTATTCTCTTGGTAAATGAATTACTAGGGGCATTTTTGTCCTTTAGTAACTAGTGGTAATTAAAGATGAAAAATACCCCACTGCATCCTGCATTAACCTATCTTTCAGTCCCAATACGGCCAATCACAGTTTACCATATGATTGGAAAAGTTGGTATCTGTATGAAAATTATTCAGATATTTCTGAGTCTATATCTATCTTTGTGCATACACCAAATTATCTTTCTAATTTGTTACATGTTAAAATTCTTTTTATATTCTTATTTAAATATTTTAATTTCTTATTGTGTGCGATGAAAGTGAAGATGCATAGAAATGGGATACATCCAGAATAATTTAATCACCAAGTATTGCTCATTATGTTTTTATTTCAAGGAAAGTCCAAATTTTATGTTAGGTTCAATGGATTGCATTTATCCTATTTCAACATTTCAAAATCACAAAACAAAAAAAATCAAAAATATATTTTGGGAAAAAAAAGTTTGTCACATCACAAACCGATGAACCATACAAAAATGTATACATCCTAAACCAGATCCTTTTTATTAGTCTTACTTCATCATAGAAAATAAAACATTCAATATAGATATATGAGTAATATTTGAGTGCAGCCACAAGACTATACTCATCTCCATGCACACGTTGATACTTGAGTGAGTTTTACAAAAATGAGTACAACACGGGATGCACCCAAGTTTGTATATATGTATATATGAGAAGAGTTGATCGTGTGACAAACTATTTTTTTTTTTTTTTGACAATATGTGGGGTAGGGGAGTCGAATCTCTCACTTTGAGGATAATAATACAATCACTTTGCAAGTTGAAGCTATGTTCATTTTGACAAATTATAGTCAGACGATAAAGTGAGCTACACAAAGTTGGCTATGGATGCAAATTTTTCTTAAGGATGGATGAAAAGTACTGTAAAAAGATTAGAAGAAAACAAACACAATTTTCAAAGCCCAAAATCAAAAACAAACTAATTATTAACCAAAACCTAAATTTGATGTTTAATTATAAGCAAAATTTGTGTAGCCTATATAATTAAACTCCTTTAGAGAAATCATTAAATCTACCAAACCTTACTTGAAAAAAATAAAAAGAAAAAGAAATAGAATATATCACAAAAGCTATAAATATTCAAACCATACAAAGTTATAAAAAAAAAAAAAAAATTAAACAATTTATTTTCGAAATAAAAATTCATATTTTTGTCAGTCAACATTGGAATTGTGATTGGTGAATGAAGATGAGTTGTCAAAAGGTAAATCTGGAATAGTAGGGGTAGTTATATAGCAATTAACCCAAAATTAAATATTACTATATCATTATGAGTTGTCATTTTGACTAAAAACGAACTTTATTATTATTTATTATGCAAAAATATATATTTATATATTATATTAGGTGTGAAATGGGAATTACGGTTAAGTTTGCATTGATATTTGAGACAATTGGTTGAACTATTGCTTTTTTCTTTTCTTTGTTTTTATGTGAAAAAATTATCATTATTTTTAAATTTTTTTTATAATCTATTATTACATTTTCTTTTTCTCTTTTTCTTTTGTTCTTATTGCCATTAATCTTTTATAATTTTAAGGCTATGAGTACCAAAGATTAAAATATCTTCTCTTCTTTAGTGATGAAATGTACCGAGATTTGTAATATGATTTCTTTCCTTTCGTGAATTTCGAGGCAGATATTTTATCTCAATTAAACGATAGTGAATATTATGAAAGTAATAATTTAATTGCTAAATTTTAGTGGGTAATGTATTTAAGGGTAATCGTTTTAAATGGTAAAACTCTTGAAAATATTTTTAGTATAACAAAATATTATTGTCTATCAGTGATAGATCGCGATAGACATCTATCAATGGATGACAGATCACGATGGACATCAATCTCGTGATCTATCATTGATAGATAGTAACGAGTTGTTATATTTGTAAATAAGTTGGTTCATTTTCCTTTATTTGAAAACACCTCATGATTTTGTCTCTATATTTTTTGTTTTATAATAATTTAGTACTTGTATTTTGAAATTTGTAATGATGTCATCTGTATCTTGAACAATCGTTATGTATTTAAAAGTGTATAGACTAAGGGGCGTTTGGGGCAAAGAGTTGATTATTATAGTCCTAGGTTATTATAGTTAAGTTATAGTAGTTTGTGTTTGGGGTATAGATTATATTAGCTTGATTTATAATAGTATGTGTTTGAAGTGTAAACTATTTTAATTTGTGAAGGAAATAGTAAACACTGTAGCAATGAATAAAAAGATATGAATGTGAAATAGTAAAAGCCATAATAAATAGTAAATACTATAGAAAATGAGGGTTTAGAAATAATATTGACTGTAACTAATTGGGGATACAATATAGTATTTACTTAGGAGTTATTTATTTCTTAGGATAGTCTTCGCCCCAAACACACTATAAATTGTTACATACTAACGTTCAAAGACTAGACTGTTACAAAACCATTAATAATCTTGATTAAGAATATTTCGTTTTAACTTTTAAGAGTGTGGAATTTGCTTTGAGTTGTTAGCTTTCAGGTTACTATTTTTATCGATGATCACCTTCTGCGATCTAATTAAACATATGCTATGACGTCGGTTCTGCATGTGACATCTGAATATCATGAAATCAATGATCTTATCGTATCTTTTGAAACCGACGCACTAGATATGTAACTTACGTCATTTTTGACTTATTTAGAAGGTCAATTATTAAAATATCATATCATTATTGTCAATGAAAGTATTACATATGATCAACTATTTATCAATATTAATAAACATAGAAGGATAATATACAGATAATCATTAATTTTCTCTTAATAATTATTAAATTGTTATCTCTTTCAAATAAAGTAAAACAACATGACGGGATGGTCCTCGTCGGGGCCATTGACGACGGCAAAGGCGAAAACGCCGCAGAGAGTGGTGAGTTCACTTACTTTCTTTAACAATCCGAGCCTTCGTTTCTTGAAACTAGCTTTTCTTGCATTATCGCTTGCAATCCAAACCAACTTCACTTTCTTCCTCGTCATCGAGGCTCTCTCTGTCTTTCTTGTTCTTCTTGTTCTTTCTGGACTCTGATTTTAAGGTGCAACAATGGAGTTTATTTATAAGCCTTGGGGTTAAACTTTTTATTTTTATTTTTCTTTTTCTAAGTTTTTTTTATTCTCTTGGTAAATGAATTACTAGGGGCATTTTTGTCCTTTAGTAACTAGTGGTAATTAAAGATGAAAAATACCCCACTGCATCCTGCACTCCACCTATCTTTCTGTAGCCACCCAATAGTCCAATCACAGTTTACCATATGATTAGAAAAGTTGTATCAGTATGAAAATTATTCAGATATTTCTGGGTCTATATCTATCTTTGTGCTTTCACCAAATTATCTTATCATAATTTGTTACGTGATAAATTCTTTTTATATCTTTATTTAAATATTTTAATTCTTATTGTGTGCGATGAAAGTGAGATGCATAGAAATAGGATACATCCAAATATTAATCACCAAGTATTGCTCATTATGTTTTATTTCATGGAAAGTCATATTTAGGTTCAATGGATTGCATTTATCCTATTTCAACATTTCAAAATCACAAAACAAAAAAAATCAAAAATATATTTTGGGAAAAAAAAGTTTGTCACATCACAAACCGATGAACCATACAAAAATGTATACATCCTAAACCACATCCTTTTTATTAGTCTTACTTCATCATAGAAAATAAATAATTCAATATAGATATATGAGTAATATTTGAGTGCAGCCACAAGACTATACTCATCTCCATGCACACGTTGATACTTGAGTGAGTTTTACAAAATTGAGTACAACACGGGATGCACCCAAGTTTGTATATATGTATATATGAGAAGAGTTGATCGTGTGACAAACTATTTTTTTTTTTTTTTTGACATTATGTGGGGTGGGAGAGTCGGAATCTCACACTTTGATGATAATAATACAAACACTTTGCAAGTTGAAGCTATGTTCATTTTGACAAATTATAGTCAGACGATAAAGTGAGCTACACAAAGTTGGCTATGGATGCAAATTTTTCTTAAGGATGGATGAAAAGTACTGTAAAAAGATTAGAAGAAAACAAACACAATTTTCAAAGCCCAAAATCCAAAACAAACTAATTATTAACCAAAACCAAAATTTCATGTTTAATTATAAGCAAAATTTGTGTAGCCTATATAATTAAACTCCTTTAGACAAATCATGAAATCTACCAAACCTTACTTGAAAAAAAAAAAAGAAAAAGAAAAATAAATAGAATATATCACAAAAGCTATACAAAATTCAAACCCTACAAAGTTATAAAAAAAAAAAAAAAAGAAATTTAAACAATTTATTTTCGAAATAAAAATTCATATTTTTGTCAGTCAACATTGGAATTGTGATTGGTGAATGAAGATGAGTTGTCAAAAGGTAAATCTGGAATAGTAGGGGTAGTTATATAGCAATAAACCCAAAATTAAATATTACTATATCATTATGAGTTGTCATTTTGACTAAAAACGAACTTTATTATTATTTATTATGCCAAAAATATATATTTATATATTATATTAGGTGTGAAATGGGAATTACGGTTAAGTTTGCATTGATATTTGAGACAATTGGTTGAACTATTGCTTTTTTCTTTTCTTTGTTTTTATGTGAAAAAATTATCATTATTTTTAAATTTTTTTATTATCTATTATTACATTTTCTTTTTCTCTTTTTCTTTTGTTCTTATTGCCATTAATCTTTTATAATTTTAAGGCTATGAGTACCAAAGGTTAAAATATCTTCTCTTCTTTATTGATGAAATGTACCGAGATTTGTAATATGATTTCTTTCCTTTCGTGAATTTCAAGGCAGGTATTTTATCTCAATTAAACGATAGTGAATATTATGAAAGTAATAATTTAATTGCTAAATTTTAGTGGGTAATGTATTTAAGGGTAATTGTTTTAAATGGTAAAACTCTTGAAAATATTTTTAGTATAAAAAAATATTACTGTCTATCAGTGATAGATCGCGATAGACATCTATCAATGGACGACAGATCACGATGGACATCAATCTCGTGATCTATCACTGATAGATAGTAACGAGTTGTTATATTTGTAAATAAGTTGGTTCATTTTCCTTTATTTGAAAACACCTCATGATTTTGTCTCTATATTTTTGTTTTATAATAATTTAGTACTTGTATTTTGAAATTTGTAATGATGTCATCTGTATCTTGAACAATCGTTATGTATTTAAAAGTGTATAGACTAAGGGGCGTTGGGGCAAAGAGTTGATTATTATAGTCCTATGTTATTATAGTTAAGTTATAATAGTTTGTGTTTGGGGTATAGATTATATTAGCTTGATTTATAATAGTATGTGTTTGAAGTGTAAACTATTTTAATTTGTGAAAGAAATAGTAAACACTGTAGCAATGAATAAAAAGCTATGAATGTGAAATAGTAAAAGCCATAATAAATAGTAAATACTATAGAAAATGATGGTTTAGAAATAATATTGACTGTAACTAATTGAGGAATACAAAATAGTATTTACTTTAGTAGTTATTATAATCTTAGGATAGTCTTCGCCCCAAACACACTATAAATTGTTACATACTAAAGATCAAGAGACTAAATTTTTACTTTCCATAAATATTCATGATTAAGAATATTTGTTTTAACTTTTAAGAGTGTGAAAGCTTTGAGTTGTTAGCTTTTCAGGTTACTATTTTTATCGATGTCACTTCTGAAGATTTAATTAAACATATTCTATGATGTCGTGTTCTGCATGTGACATCTGAATATCATGAAATCAATGTTCTTATCGTATCTTTTGAAACCGACGCACTAGATATGTAACTTACGTCATTTTTGACTTGTTTAGAAGGTCAATTATTAAAATATCATATCATTATTGTCAATGAAAGTATTACATATGATCAACTATTTATCAATATTAATAAACATAGAAGGATAATATACAGATAATCATTAATTTTTTCTTAATAATTATTAAATTATTCTCTCTTTCAAATAAAGTAAAACAACATCAATCTACAGATTTAATATATATATTTATATATATGATAATTTCAAATTATCCATAATATTATTTAAAAAGAATATTCCTCAAATACTTTTGAAGAATAAGCCAAAAGAAGAATAATTAAATCCAAAATATTACAATACAACTCTCACAGTTTCACGTCTCACCAGTTTCCGGAATTGCATGCATGATAGGCCACGTGGAAGATTTTTAAATCTATACATATGTGTGTCAGGGGTATTCATGAAACATGTGAGATCATGTTGTCTTTAATCTATTTTGGAGAAATTTTCATTTTAAATTATACCTATTTAAATCTTGAACTTTCATAAATTTATCGATTAATCATATTTTTAAGATTTGGTTTGAAAAATATTGTAAAAATTATATAATTCCGTTTTAAATTTATCTTCTAAATTATTATAAGTGAATCAATTATTTAGACCCTTTATTAAGATTACATTTGAAAATTGTCGATGCATTTTATTCTTATAGGTGTATAGGCTTTTCGAGATGTTGAATTAATAAAATAGATGATTAAACTTGATGCATGGACACTCTTCAAAAGAAGTTTTAGTTGAGAGTCTAAATTGGTTTGTTTATGCATGGACACTCTTCAAAAGACTAATTTGTTCTCATCGTTTTAAAAATTTGTTTCTGACCAACTTTTAAGCAAAATTTCAATATTATTATTTATAGATTAAGATTTATTTTGTATATTTAGTATATTCCTTATGCAGTGAATATCTATATCCTAAAATTTTAAATTGGTTAGTGCAATGCTATCATTTTTTTCTTTACATAATAGCACATATTTCTCCTATATTTAAAAAATAATCTTATATTTTTTCTTTGAATAAATTTAGAGCAAAGAATATATAAATTTAAGTTTTCAACATATATAATATAACATCTAAGAGGCGTTTGGGACAATAAACTAGTTATTATAGTTATAGATTGTTATAGTTGGATTATGATAGTTTGTCTTTGGGTATAGATTATTTTAGTTTAGGTTATAATATTATGTGTCTGAGATGTAAACTATTTTAGTTTGAGAAGGAAATAGTAAATACTGTAGCAAATAATAAAAAAAATGATGAATGTAAAATAGTAAAAGTTGTAGTAAATAGTAAATACTGTAGCAAATGGGGGTTTTGAAATAGTGATGATTGTAGTTAATTGGAGGTTTTGAATTAGTTTTCTTGTAGCAAGAGGTGGTTATTATATTTTGATGATAACCCTTGTCCTAAATGCTTCCTAAATAATTTAATAAAATATAAATTTTGAAAATAGGTCTATTTAATTTAGGCATTATTATCCATCACGACAATTTAAAAAATCATTTTACGATTTTCTAATTTTGAATTTTTATTTATTTATTTTTTTTTGCTATTTTTCAAAATGAATCTTCAAAATTTACTATTTCTTTTGTTGACCCAAATTTGAATTCCTTTTCTTTACCATCCATCACTTGATATAGTTTTTGATGTACTAAAGAAAAATAACATATATCCCTAAACTTTTTATGTGTTAGTCAATATACTCCTAAAATTTGTAGTTATATTAGTCAAGAGACTCAAAACCATAAGTTAATGATTGTATTAGTTTAGACCTTTCATAATTTAGGATAATCTTCCCTCCAAACACATCCTGATTGTTACATACTAAAGATCAAGAGACAAAATTGTTACTTTTCATAAATATTCACGATTAAGAATATTTATTTCAACTTTTAAGAGTGTGAATGCTTTGAGTTGTTAGATTTTAAGGTTTCTATTTTAATCGATGTCACTTCTGGAAATTTGATTAAACATATTCTATTATAGTATGATGTCGTGTTCTGCATGTGACATCTGAATATCATGAAATCAACATTCTTATCGTATCTTTCAGAACTGACGTACTAGATATGTAATTTATGTCATTTTTGACTTGTTTAGAAGGTCAATTATGAAAATATCATATCATTATTGTCGATGGAAGTAATACATATGATCAACTATTTATGATATATTTCAATATTAATAAACATAGTAAGGATAATACATAGATAATCGTTAATTTTTTTTCTTAATAATTATTAAATTTTGTTTCATACCATTATTTTCTTTTTCAAATAAAGTAAAACATCATCCATCCATAGATTTAATAAATATATATTTATATATATGATAACTTCAAATTATCCATATTATTATTTAAAAAGAATATTCCTCAAATTCTTTTGAAAAATAAGCCAAAAGAAGAATAATTAAATCCAAAATATTACAACTCTCACAGTCTCACGTCTCACCGGTTTCCGAAAATGCATGCATGACAGACCACGTGGAAGATTTTTAAATCTATCATATTTGCGTGAGGCTAGCTATTCAAGAAAAATGTGAAATCATGTTGTCTATAATCCATTTTTGAGAAATTTTCATTTTACATCCCTTAAATTATACCTATTTAAATCTTGAATTTTATAAATTTACCGATTAATCGTCTCTTTTTAGATTTGATTTAAAAAATATTGTAAGAATTATATAATTTTTTTAAAAAAATTTATCTTTTAAATTATTATAAGTGAATCAATTATTTAACTCTTTATTAAGATTACATTTGAAAATTATCGATGCATCATTCTTATACGTGTGTAGACTTTTCGAGATGTTGAATTAATAAAATAGATGATTAAACTTGATGCATGGACACTTTTCAAAAGAAGTTTTAGACGAGAGTCTAAATTGATTTGTTTATGAAAGTTTAGGAGTTTAGTTGATAAAATATATGTATCACACGATATTTACCTAGAAAGAACGTAATGAAGGGTGTAAAATTGATATATCTACGAAAGTTTAGGATTTAAATTGATATAATTTTTGTTTAGAGTTTAATTTAGTGTTTTCTTTTCTAATTTAAAAAGAAAAATTGGTTTTTGTTTGGCATGCAATAAATAAATATGATATAGTTTGTTTTAATAATTATCATTGATTTTTAAGAGTTAGACAATTTAACAAATTTTATTATGGCATTCCATCTCAGAGAGTTTGCACCAATGGTACTTATTCGACCTAAATTCTTTTTATAAAAAAAATATGTTTTGTGAAGATTTGAAACGTCTCCTTCATTATTCTTTAAATGAACAACTACACGTGAAAAGTTGACTCCCATAGGTAAAGTGTAACACATAAATTTACTAAAAATATAAAGGCAATATGTATAGGTAAATAGTTTCTCCTAATAACATTTTTTTTTTCATATATAGGATAAATTTATAAATGTAATATATGAATGGATATTAACACGACACTAATGAATCAATATATCTTCTAGGCATAACAAACTTTGAGACCCATTCATTATAACAAAAAATAAAATATAAAGTTTCTAACTCAACAAAAATTTATCTCAAACATTATTTTAGCTTTCTCAAACTTCATCATAAAAACAAATAAGTGAGGTAAAAAGTCTAAAAACATGCTTTAACACCTAATGAAAATTATTTTTTTCTTAAATAATAAACACTTTTGAAGAATTTCAAATTACCCATATTATTATTTAAAAATAATATTCCTCAAATTCTTTTGAAGAATAAGCCAAAAGAAGAATAATTAAATCCAAAATGTTACAATACAACTCTCACAATCTCACCGGTTTTCGGAATTGCATGCACGACAGACCACGTGGAAGATTTTTAAATCTATACATATGTGTGTGAGGCAAGCTATTCAAGAAACATGTGAGATCATGTTGTCTTTAATCCATTTTTCAGAAATTTTCATTTTACACCCCTTAAATTATACCTATTTAAATCTTTAATTTTCACAAATTTACTAAAAATATAAAGGCAAAATGTATAGGTAAAGATTTCTCCTAATAACATTTTTTTCATATATAGGATAGATTTATAAATATAATATATGAATGGATATTAACAATGACACTAATGAATCGGTATATTATCTCAGCATAATAAACTTTGAGACCCATAAAGTTTCTAACTCAACAAAATTGACATAATTTAATTTATTTTGCTATAATTTATATATATATATATATATATAATTTCGACCAAAATGTCAAAATCTCACCTTTCAGATGTTGAATATTAAAAAAAAAAAAAAACGAAAGATTTTTTTTTATATTTATATCAACTAAAATTTATAAAAATACAAAATAATAAATTATGAGAAGCCACAAAAACTTTGTCATGTTCAAATATGATATTCATATGTTTAATAATAATAATAATAAAAAGAACATATGCTTAATTATATGCTAAAACTACAAATACATTATTTTTTTAATTATATATTATTTGATAAAATAAATCTATTTTAACCCTAGCCAATTAATTTGTAGAAATTCCTAATCCTATAGTATTCTATAGCTAGTTTCGCCATATATTGATTTATTTACAATATATTTGATAACTTTCTATTGACAATAATGTTGTCACCATTTTATAATACATAAAAAGAAAAAAAAATGTTATGAGACCAACTAATTTGATATGCTTATGAAGTGTTATTTGGTTTCTTTTACAATGTTCATGATTTTTTTTTATCGAAAATTAAGCATTTAAATAGAGAGTTTTCATGGGGAAACAATCCAAAACATTTTCATTGAATTTTTTTATTAACAAAACTGAATGGCCAACAATTCTTTGCGGAGAACACGATTTCTATAAACTTTTCACAAGATATCTATTGAAGTAAACGAAAACTTTCGTGGAATGAAGAATAAATTAGAGAATGGAGACAAGACTAGAGAAGCTTATTATTGCCTCCACCTCATCCCACGAACATCTGTTAAACATGTGAATAGCTCACCTAGTTAGGACACCTACTATTGGTCAAGAAGCCAAAGTTTTGAATCTTTTCACCTCTACATGGTGTTGAGTGAATATCATTCAACAATATCAAATACACTTATTTATAAAAAAAAAAAAAAAAAAAAATGACGTGGCGGTCCGTGGTTGATCTGAAATTTCTCCTCCACAAGAGGAAAGCAAAGAACGAGATCAAAAGACCAATCCACATGCGCAAGATTCCATTTTAATAATTTCACACGAATATGATGTAAGCAAAATGTCAAAAACCCCTAATTTTGAAAAATAAGACATACAATCGTATTTTCACTTCAATTTTAGGTCATCCATCCATCGGACCTTAAAATCATAGAGTTCGAAAATCCAAAGATTAAGAAAATAACTTAGACCAATATATATATAGGTGTGTGTGTGTGTGTTTAAACATTAAAATAAAGAATTCATAAAGTAAAACTTGTAACATTTATATCCCCATGGTTTAATCACGACCCTAGTGTTGTAACAAGACAAACAATACCCAATGAAAGGGACAATTAATTTGTTTTTACCATAGTGGGCCCACCATTTGTAGCTGAATTAGAAAAAAACAATATTAGCTTTGTTCAAATACTCTTCTCTTTTGTGAATTTTATGCTCTCTAATCTTATCTTCAACTTCCAACACATCCTTATCTTCTCTTTCTTTGCTTTTTTATTTTTTTATTTTACCCTTTTCGTTAGACAATGGTAGGGTCTAGATTATCCATAATCGATTTTAAAAATGGTAATTGATGTTTTATCTACATAATTATATTAAAATTAATAGACCATTTTTTTAAATCTATTTTCAATAGATTCACTTTCTCCCAACTATCGGCAAGTTTATATTTGGTGACAAATTAGGAATATTTTCTAATGAATACGTTTGGAAGAAATTTTAGAATGTTCGAAATTACGTATGTTTTAAAATAGTGATTGTTTGGTAATGGTGTATATAGGTAAAGCCCACAGTTATTTAGACCTCGTTCGATAACTATTTAATTTTTTAAAAGTTAGACTCGTTTTCTTCAAATTTCTTTATCATAGTTTTAGTTTTTTCCAACAACAACAAAATATTTGAATTGTTAACAAAATTATTTTAAAAAATATATATTTCTGTTTTAATTTTAAAAATTTGACTTGATTTCTTAAAACAATACTAGAAAGTAAATAAAGCAAACAAAGAAATCAATGAATAAAAGTAGTTCTGTAAATTTAATTCTTAAAAATCAAAATTTAAAATAAAATGTAAATAGTTATCATTTGCCTTAATAATTTCTAGTCAATGAAGATTGATTTTTCGGTCAAGTGATTGACCAAGAAGAACGTGAAAAAAATACTAATTTCTTAGAATTTTTTTGGGAGTGATGTGAAGATTATAAAACAAATTTTAAAACTAAATGCCAATAATTCAAAATCACATTTGATTACTTTTTAAGATGAAAACATTAAAATGACTCATCACAAAAAATAATTTTATAAAATCATTTAAATAATTATAATATGTGGAGTGGAGGACTCTAATCTTCAACTCTAAAATTAAAAAAAAAAAAAAATAGAATTTTTATGCTGTTGAGTCATGTTCACCAAACTCAT
>NW_028325633.1:0-14882 GCF_027475165.1 Benincasa hispida
AATGTTGCACTCACCATTGACTAATTGCGATCAACTTCTGGATTTTCTAATCTGGATAAATGGTCTGCAACTTGGCTCTCCGTCCCCTTGCGATCAATGATTTCCATATTGAGTTCTTGAAGGAGGAGAACCCATCTAATCAATCTCGACTTCGCATCCTTCTTTGTCATCAGATATTTTATCGCCTGTGGTCAGTGTGAATGAGTACTTTAGTTCCCAACAAATAAGCTCTGAATTTCTCCAATGCAAATATCACCGCAAGCAGTTCTTTTTCTATGGTGGTGTAGTTTGTTTGAGCAGGATTCAAGGTTTTACTCGCATATGCGATGGGATGTAGTATTGTTTTTCTCTTCTGCGCCAGCACTGCTCCCATCGCATAACGGCCTACGTCGCACATTAATTCAAAAGGCAATGTCCATTCTGGTTCGATCAACACAAGTGCAGTCGTTAATGCATTCTTCAAAATTATGAATGCATTGAGGCATTGGTCATCGAAGTCAAACTTTCTATCTACCTCCATAAACGCACTCAGTGGTCGTGCAATCTTTGAAAAGTCTTTGACAAAATGTCTATAAAATCCAGCATGTCCCAAGAAGCTTCTGACAGCCTTTACACATTCTGGAGATGGGAGCTTTTCAATCGCCTTAATTTTTGCCTTGTCCACCTTCAACCCATCCTTGGAGACCTTGTGCCTAAGCACAATGCCTTCCTTCACCATGAAATAGCATTTCTCCCAATTAAGCATGAGATTCATCTCTGCACATCTTTTCAATATCTTCTCCAGGTTGTTAAGACAGACTTCGTATGTTTGTCCATACACAGAGAAGTCGTCAATGAATATTTCTACAGAGTCTTCAAGATATGCTGAAAAAATGGCCATTGTGCACCTTTGGAAAGTGCTTGGCGCATTGCAGAGGCCCGAATGGAATGCGTCGAAATGTAAATGTTCCATACGGGCAGGTGAATGTGGTTTTTTTCTTGATCTTCAGGAGCGATCATGATCTGGTTATAACTGACATACCCATCCAAGAAGCAGTAGAAGTCCTTTCCAGCTAGGTGATCCAACATTTAGTCAATAAAAGGTAAAGGGAAATGATCCTTCTTTGTTGCCGCATTTAATTTGCGGTAGTCCATGCAGATCCGCCATCCGGTAACGGTCCTTTGCTGTATCAGTTCGTTATTTTCATTAGGGACTACCATAATCCCTCCTTTCTTCGGCACGCATTGCACGGGACTGACCCACGTACTATTGGCTATTGGATAGATGATGCCCGCGTCTAACCACTTGATTTTCTCCTTCTTTATGACTTCTTCATCGCAGGGTTGAGTCTGCGCTAATGTTCGATCGATCCTTTGTGATTCTCTTCGAGATGAATTCTATGCATACAGTATACGGGGTTGATTCCTCTAATGTCTGCGAACGTCCAACCAGTTGCTTTTACATGCTTTCTCAGAATGCTCAACAGCGCATTTTCTTGGTCTTCATTAAGTGCAGAGGAAATGATTACCGATAGCTTTTCATTCTACCCCAGAAACACATACTTCAGGTGGTTAGGAAGGGTATTCAACTCTATTGTTGGTGGTTGTTCTAAGGACGATTGTTCTTCTTTCTTCATTCACTGTCGGCTTATCTTCTTGGGTTGCGATCATCTCATCTTCTTTGGTTGTTTTTTCTGTGATCGCATTGTATGCTACAATGGATCGTATCCTCATCTTTATTTTTATCGTCAGGCTTCTCTTCGTCATTCAAACCTTGTTCGTCGTCGGATTCATTGAGGTCTTGTTCATCAGGATATTTCATGGCTCAGATAATGTCAAACTTGAGCTTTTGTCCATTCACGCTCAGCGTGATCTCTCCTTTGTACATATCAATCTGGGCACAACCGGTTGACAAAAATGGTCGCCCTAGGATAATGAGCACAGCCTTGTCTGCTTCGTAGTTCAGGATGATGAAGTCTACTGGTAATATAAATTTGTCGATTGTAACTAGTACATCCTTCACCTTCTCCTCTAGATGCACAAGAGATCTATCTGCTAATTGAAGAGTCACTGTCGTGGGTGCGAGCTGCCCCACATTCAGCTGCTTGAAAATTGACAGGGGCATCAAGTTAATGCTGGCCCCGAGATCGCATAGCGCTTGACCGATGTATAACCCTCCAGTAGAGCAAGGTATAGTGAAACTCCCAGGGTCGCGTATTTTGGTGGAATGATAGATTGTGAACTCTGCGTCAAAGCCACTGTTGCGAACATACCAGTGGCTCTCTTCTTTGTCACCATATTCTTTAGAAACTTTGCATATGCGGGCATCTCCTCAATTGCTTCAGTGAACGGAATATTAATATGTAACTGTTTTAACATATTCGTGAAGCGTTGATAATGTACCTCATCATTTTTTTCTTTTTGAGTCTCCGAGGGAATGGTGGCAGTTGTATTCTCATGGTCCCTTGGCTTTTCGGCTCCGAGGTGGACGCAATCTCTGGTTCCAGTGCAATTGAAGCATAACGGCTAGGCTTCTTCTTCTTCTCTGCCACAGTCTTTCCACTCCGCAACGTCACCACTTAACATTGCTGTTTTCCTGTACCCTCTGGGTTGCGTGGGAGTTCCGTTGAACTCGGTAGGGCCCCTTGTGGTCTATTCTTGAGTTCGCCCGCAATCTGACCTATCTGAATTTCTAGGTTGCGGATGGACGTCGCTTGATTTTGAAGCATTGTTTCGTTCTTTTCAATGTATTGCTTCAACAAACTTTCAAAAGAGGAAGATTGCAACGCCTGCGAACTGCTGGCTTGATTACTCGTTTGACCGTTGGTTCGTGGGAAAATCTGGGTGGCTGATAACTTGTAGAAATACAAGTTATTTATGCTGCCTTATTTAGATATTGCGGCCAAAAGAGAGAAAATATGTGTCGATTGTATGAAAACTAGCTAAGAAATATAATAATTATAAATTATCGTAAATACACCCATTAAGACCATTAAGATGGTAGAAAAGGATATTTCAAGTCTTTTTTGCCGGAAACCAAGTCACCGCTTACGATCAAGGCTCAGAGAGAAATTGAACAACGCATCTCTGTCGCATTGCGCTCGTCAAATCAATACTGAAGAGACGATCAACGCAATGATGGCGCAACGCGACAGTCGATCCAGAGCTGAACTTCAACCGCATGCGGTAATAAAAACAACACCACATGTAGACACACGATCGAAAGATGCAAATGAGCAATGCAAACGCAGAGGATTTTGACACATGTACAACTAACTGTTGTGCATATTCGACAGACTGATTGCATAACAGAAGGAATATTTATTCCATCATTTTCGAACTTTCCATAACAACAAAGTGGGGACCACAAGTCAGAGAGTCAAAGCCTTCAGCCTATAAATACCCTCAAAGAATTCACTGAAAAATATACTTGATACGGGGGATAATTGATACGAGGCTATTGAGAGAGAGCTGATCTGAATGCTGATCGGAGGAAATCCGGGAAGAGAAGAGACAAGGCCAAGAGGTGAGTCTCAGTACAATTCTGCCAAATCCCCGCTGAGAAGCTCTGTATTTAGATCCCTTCTACCGGTTGAGCAAGCCTGAGAGGGAAGCTCATCCTTCCATTTACTCCATCAACGCCGTCAAGCGATTCTACATTCCAGATCTGTGCCAAGACATTGGTGCTTATTTGTATTTGTTTCTAACTCTCATTCATCAAGTGTATTTCATTTTCTTAATCTCTTCATTCACAACCATGTATCAGACGCTAAATAGTATTATTAAATGTCTTAATCATTTCCATTTCTACTTTTCTGTCTATTTTCGTTCCTCCATAAATCATTTTCTCCATGATGTTTTCTTAATCCCTTGGTGATTAATATGAATTAAACAAGTAACTTATTCTGTGCTAAAGAAATAAAGATGTTTAGCTAAAGCATGCTAGACGACATCTTCACCTGTGAGAGTAGAAGTGAAGATGTCATTCTGATCTGTTGAGAGAAGATTAGAAGAATGCGTTAATTAAAGCAAGAAGTACTTCCAGAGATGGAAGCAACCTTGCGTTCATTATGTTCATCCCTATTTCACCACAGAGATGTGGGAAACGCGGCCGATCACCGAGAGGTGTATGCCAAGGGAAAGCGGAACCGTACTTATGCCTTTAACGCAATTAAGGAACTTGCGATGTTTGTACTAATTATCTTTTCTCTTTTTGTTTCACACATAAGCCTTGCCACCGCATAACACGATCTTTGTATAATCTTCACAGTCAGTCTCAACCTTAGTATCTTGTATCATCTTAGCTTAGGTTTATTTTATCGCATTTTTAAATACTTGTACAAACAACCTTTTCATAAATTGAAAACCCCTGGTCTCATGTATCACAAATATAACGCAATAACCTCAAACAATCCCGGTGTTCGACCTCGGATCACACCGGGAAACTTGTGTGGAATTATACTTGGTTCCAACGCAAGGAAACTTGTGACAACGCATAGTATACTACAAGATTCTCATAAATAACGCATATTTAGAAGTAGTATCGCATAAAGAAAATAAAGTCATCATTCATCCATGTGTTTATGGCATAAAATTAGAATACATTGTATCTTGCATCCTTGCTTGCATCATTGTATTGTTTATGATGATAAAGACTTTAAAAATGTGTGTGTCAAGTTTATGGCGCCGTTTCCGGGGAATTGGTAGTGGGGACATGGACTTGTATCATACATTACACTTCATTATAGTGTATACCGTAACAAGTTTATGGCGCCGTTGCCAGGGAACTTGTAATGGGGACATGGACTTGTATCATACATTAGACATCATCATAGTTTATCCCGCAACACTAGCCCTTCTTTTTGCGCCACTGATTGAAAACTTTGTTGTTGATTTTTCCACGCGAAGTTGGGGTGGTTTCTCCAACCAGGGTTGTACGTGTTAGAAAATGGATTATTCTTCACAAAATAGATTGACTGTAGGTTTCGCATGCATTCCTTTATTTGATGTCCTTCACCACAAGTAGCATAATTTGCGATCGTCTGGTTGATTGCGTTCACTTGCCCACTATGCGTTGCTAGGCTATTGATTTCGATTCCCTGTATCAAGTTCATCATCG
Organism: Benincasa hispida; assembly: GCF_027475165.1. Lineage (NCBI taxonomy): Eukaryota > Viridiplantae > Streptophyta > Magnoliopsida > Cucurbitales > Cucurbitaceae > Benincasa > Benincasa hispida. Next base: position 5,099 of record NW_028325633.1, read on the forward strand.
CAGTCATTTGACTCTGAAGGGATGCGATGACCCTATTGTTCGCGTCACTATCCTTGATTCTTAATCTTTGATCGCTTTCTCTATAGTCTTCATGATTTTTAGAAATGCGATCAAGGATACTCTTGGCCTCATCATAAGTTTTATCCAGCAGACCTCCTGCTGCTGTCGTATTGGTAGCCGTCTGTGAAGCAGGGTTTAATTTGTGGTAGAAAATCTCCATCTGTAAGCAGTCTGGTAGGTCGTTATGCAGGTAATCTCTTAACAGCCTCTTAAACCTCGCCCAAGCGTCGTTGAGTAATTCGTCAATATCATATTCGAAATTGGTGATCAACTTCCTTCTTCTGCCATTCTCCGTCGGGGGGAAGTACTTGTTCATAAACTTCTCTACTACTTGCTCCCATGAGGTAATCTCCCCTGGCTCGAGAGAATAAGCCCATTTTCGTGTCTAGTCACACAACAAAAATGGAAACCAAGTCGAACCTCCTCAGATGTAGATAAGAAAGTTTCATTTTATAGATATATAATCGAAGTACAGAATAACAATGCGGAATAAAAATAAAGAGCCTGGTAGCAATTTCTTGCTTCGCAGGGCTTTTACACTGTTCTTCTCTACTCTGCTCAAAAGATATTCTTTCTCTCGCAAGAGTCGACCCTCTCTCTGTTTTTTCACACCTCCTGGATTCTCTCTCGAGCTGACCAGGACGATCTTCCAACGTCTTTTCCCTTATCTCGCTTCCGCCTTCTAAGTATAAGAAAACTAAGAACGAGAACTCTAAGACTGGGCGAACTACCTAACTGAACGAACTCCTTCACTGAAGATGACCCTCAGTATTTATAGAGCTTCAGGGTGAGAAGCTTCTTCTCTCTTATGATTGCATTGATGGGATGTCATTAATTCTAAAGTTGACTCAAATGAGACGACGATGGTGTTGACCATCAATTTTTCAATACGCTTCTTTTTGTTACGCCTAACACCAGGTTCACCGCTTGATATTGAATCCATATATTTCTCACCATTAGTTGTCAGGTTACTATCACCCAATGGTCTTATGTCAACTAATGAGTCTACATTCTGATCGCACATCATTTGACCCCAAATTGTATTCAAGTTACTATCACCCAACGATCCTATGTCAACCGATGAATCTACATTCAACATCGAATCTACCTCTGTGGTCAACGAATTTTGGTCATTGATCGAGTCCACAAGACCAACATTAACAGCCGCCTCAGATATATCGACATCCCAAAACTAATGTTGACATATCTACATCAAATACGGACTCTCTATTCAACACCCCATTCGTATTGTCATCCAATTTTAGCAGAAATACATTATCATTCAATGGACTTAATGATCGCACATCATTTGACCCTATATTGTATTCAGGAATAAACTCGTGGATAGATGGAAATGAGGGAACATTTTGGGCCATTGGAATTGGATATGACTGTATCGTACTTGTAGATTTACGGACTATTATTGGTAACTTGGACACCAAATAAGCCATATGATAAACATCGTCACCAAGTTAAGAAAAAATGAAGGTTTTCTTCATATCCAGATACTTTCGCCCTAACATTGTACAAACATCTTAAGACCAAATTAAACTCAACCGAATTTATCCCACTAATTCTATATATTTGCCGTAAAAACTCTTCATATGTTATTCCAGCGTCCTCAATCAAACCTTTCAACTAGCCCCTAACATATTCTTTCTCATTATCCTTTCATTCACCCCCAAAACAAACAAAGATACGAGGCATCCTGAAAAAATGCATACAGATGACAAGTTACTAAAATCATCAAAATCTTGCACAAAATAATAAATCTAGGGCAAAAAATATCAATATCTCACCCAAGAGTTGAAACCCTACTACAATCTCGAGGTACATGGCATCGCTCTCAGTCGAGATTATTGATTTTCCCCCGAGATTACGTAAACGACCACACAAAATATAATTTTCGGGCTTAACAACATGCAAATAACAAGGTAAACACATTTATAAAAGACAAAATCGAGATATATACCTTCGTTTACTCGATCCTGCCTTAGTTGGCCTAAGAAAAAATAATGTAACGAGTTAAAAAAATGGTGCTAGTTTCACAATATGATAACTTAAAAAGGGTCGTGTTTCTTTATTTTTAGTTCAAGGGAGAAGTCATTGCAAAGGAGTTTGTGGCTGGCCGTGAGTTGTAGAGAAGAGAAGTATTGCTCGAAGACGGTCTTCAAGGGTTAGTTCCTCTTATCCCCTCTTCTCTTCCAACAACATGCTTATGAATTTATTATATGTTTTCTCTATTTTTCCTTGTTTTCTAAAACAAATTTCGAAAGTGCACGCGTTCACACACTTCCGCTGAAGAATTCGATTTATTCACTTTGAGCCCCTAACAGGTGATGTATTTGCTACACAATTTGCTATTTGTCATTAATGTGGCAAATTTTTTAACCTTATAGGGAGGAACTAAGAAGAAGTTGGAAAAAGAAATTGAATGAAATGCATAAGTATTGTCTCATTTTGATCACCATATAGCTCACTTTGTACTAGAAGTTCAAAAGATAATTCATTGGTAAAATATTGCAAAACAAATGTAAGCCCCACCCCAACAGTAATTGTGCAGCTTAGGTCAACTAACATAAAGAACTGACATTGATTATGATGAGATATATTCTCCTATGGTGGATACAATACTAGGATATATCTAATTTATCTGATTGTGTATGAAACGTTTAACATACATCTTATGGATGTTGTCATTATACATTTATATGAATCTCTTAATGTTTATATCCCTGAAGGATTAAAGGTACCAAAAAATATTAGAGAACTATGTATATATGTATCATAGAGATTCTTATAAAATATTCCTGACGAATGTAATATGATCATCTTATCAAATATTTGTTGATATGAGGGTATAAAAGACCCTATTTGTCCATATACTTTTATAGAGAAAGATAATGAAGAATTTTAGGTCTTGAAGAACCATAAATTTTAAAAAATATGTGCAGTTATATATCTTTACAAGTTTATACACTACCCATTGTAGTATTTTTAGTAATTTTGTTACATAAATATAATAATCATCCAAAAGGAAAGATATTGAAGTAGAGTTAAACATATGTTATGTTTTATTTCAGAATTAACTTACATGGATTTATTTTATTCTAATAAATTTAATTGTGATCTAGTTTGTTACGAAGATGCAAGTTATTTATCTAACTCATACGAGCTAGATCTTAAACAACTTACTTAGTACATGAAGAAGAATTTTTATATTATGACAGTCTATGAAGCAGATTATAATAACTTCTACTTTAAATCATGTTGAAATCCTGAAGATTCATGAGGCTAACGAATAATGTTCTTATATGAAGACCATAAAGCATAAAGTGGCAGCATCACAAACTTCTTCAAAAGATAACTTTTTAAGGCTTATTGATGAAGGTGTTACAACAACTTTTGAAAAGTTAATACACAATATTTGAATGTGACAACCAAGAGTTATCAAGTGATGTTTTCACAACGGGGAGTAAATGTGTTGCAGTTTTTTTCCTTGACTATGGTTTTATCCCACTAGATTATCCACCCAACTCAACTTGGAGCACCAAACACCCCTAAAAAGTTTCAAATAGGTTTTTGAACTCATTCGATATAAAATTTAGGGTAAAATGCACTTTTGGTCCTTAGGTTTGGAGTTTATGTTTATTTGTTCTTGAGGTTTCAAAAGATGCATTTTATTCTCCACGTTTGCAAAATAGTTCTAAGTGGTTCCTGATTTAAGTTTAAACTAATAGAATACTGATTGGACTATTAAATGTTGACGTGGATGAAATGACAAGTCTACTTCATTTAACTACTTGGCAAAAAAAAAAAAAAAAAAAAAAAAGAAAGAAAGACACACTATTTGATTAGTTGGCAAATAATTTGAAAATAAAATGATTTTAGGTTTAAAATATTAAAATATTCCAAAAACACCCTAAGTCCATTTCTTTCTCAATCTATCGATCCTATTGGGAATTTATACGAGATAGAAATAAATGATGAATAAACTAAAATATATCTCAAGCTCCCACTTCACAGTTAGAGCCAAATAAGTAATCGAAATTATAAATAAACATAGTAAGGGAAAAAGAGAACAACACTGAAAAATATATCGGTTCGTCCCAACTTGAGACTAGTCCAGTCTTCTGTAACTACAGGTTCTACTATGATGTAGATTGCAAAGAACCATCAAACTCGCACTACATATCTCTCCCCAAATAGCCCGAACTATTTGAATCCAAGTACCACAACTTGGTATCTTGAAATAAATAATAAGAGAAACCCTCAACTCAATAAGAAATAATACACATTGTATTTTTCAATCCCACACTATTACACTAAAATGACACACTAGGATTTGAGGAAACTTTCTTCAAATTTCCATTTGGTGTATTTTCTTATTTTTAACGACAAGGAGGCTCTCGGCCAACTGCAAATTATGTTCTTGTGATTTTTACATAAAAAGCCATCTTTGGCCATATATTTTCATAAATATCTTTACGTTTGATTTTTTTCAAAAAAATTCTTTTAGTGTTATTTTTGGACAGTTTTACCCTTTTGTATATTTATTTATATTCATTTGCTATATATATTTTCCCTATTTTCGAACCTCCCATAATGATGGAGAGAGAAATACATTTATTATGGAGAGATAAATATCATTTTTTTCCATTTTATTTAAATTTATTTTCCTTATTTTCAATAGTTCCTTAATGATGGAGAGAGAAATACATTTATTCCGGAGAGATAAGTACCATTTTTTTCATTTATTTAAATTCATTTTTTGTATTTATTTTTCTTATTTTTTATGCTCCCTTAATGATGAAGAGAGAAATACATTTATTATGGAGAGATAAATACCATTTTTCCATTTATTTAAATTTGTTTTTATATTTATTTTCCCTATTTTTGATGACTGATTACATACATTGGAAAGAATCTGTTAAAATATATTTTGTGGTAAACGACCTCGAGTTTGTCATAGTTGAGGAGTGTCCTCAAGTCCCGACCCCTGATGCATCGAAAATGTTTGTAATGCATATGAGGTGTGGATGAAGGCTAATTCGATGGCCCAACTTCACATTTTGGCTAGCATACATGATGCATTGGCCAACAGGGTTGAGAACATCGTCATTGCACGTCAGATCATGGACTCATTGCAAGAATTGTTTGAACATCAATTCTCACTTTTTGAGCAAAATGGGATTGATGACAAAGAAACCAGTAGTGTCAGTTCCAAAGATAATCTTCAATCTTTCTTAAATGTCAAGGGACTAAAAGAGAAAGTAATTGTTGCTGACTCTGATGAAGTTCATCGACGAGAAGTGTTCTCTAAAATGGAACTTGGAGCTTATATAGGTTCTGATACTGATCCACTTCTTTCCAGAAGAGGAAGAAGTCTAAAGACGATAAATGTAATTTATTTTTTCTTGAAGTCTTGTTTAGTAGAGAATGATGATTCAACCTGGATACTTGATTCAGGTGCTGCTAACCACGTATGCTCTTCCCATCAAGGATTTAGTTCCTAGAAAAAGTTGGAAGATGGAAAGATGACTCTTAGAGTCGGTACCGGTGAGGTTATTTCAACTATTGTTGTAGGCAGGCTTAAGTTATTTTTTGACAAGAAACGTTATCTATTACTGGATAATGTTTATGTGGTTCCTCATGTCAAGAGGAACTTAATTTCAGTTTCATCTGATTGAACAAGGTTATTCCATCTCCTTTTCTGAGAATAAAGTGTTTATTTTTAAGAATGATAATGGATATTAGTTTTGGTTCAATGGAAAATAACTTGAATGTACTAAGGTCCTTAGTCATAAAAGTCTTGTTTAATACTGAAACATGCATCAACATGTTTTATATGACAATTATATAAACATCAATTTCATACAATAATATAACAACTTATAACATAACATGGAATCCTAAACATGCATACTAACATTTATAATATACTTTCAATGCATGATGCATGTTTATCCTATGGTGGGATTTTAAATTTACATGACATACTAAATGCACATAGCAGATAAACTATTTAATTCATATATTCATAATGCACAATTAAATAAACCACACTAAAAATAGATCGGTTTTGGTATCCTAGGCTAGCTAAAAGCTAAATTATTACAAACTGAAAGAGAATTTGGATGCCAAAACCAAAAGTATCCATTTTTAGAACACATTCATTCATCATATGAATAATCACCAACCATATGCTAAAATAAAGCAAATTGAATGTTCTAATCACGTTATGGTATCAATTGTAAGACATACGAACATGATAGCAGAAGCTAATTGGATCAAGAACACTCTAATCACACTAATTTCATGAAATAAGCATGTAAAATTATTTAAAAAAAAAAAACCTAATTAGGGTTTTAGGGCATAGCTTTTGTAGATTTCTTAAATAGTTCTGATCCTTAATGTAGACAACCACAAGAGTTTCTCTATTATACTCTTGGCTTTAGATTTGGTGGTGGAACCCAAATTGAGAGGAAATTTGACGAGGGTTTGAGTTTGGAAAGGAAAAATTATGAGAAAATAAGAATGTTCTTCACAATTTTATTTATTTTTTGCATGATTTTTTTTTTCAAAAGTAAAAACTTCTATTTATAGTTTTTTAACATGCAATTCAAATAAACCACATATTGACACTTAAAAAACCACTCATATATTTGAATAGGTGGAATGGAAGTGGAAAAAATGGAACAATTCCACTTCCCTTTTTTAATCTTTTCTTTTATTTCAAAGTAAATTAATTTAATGAAATTGATTTTAATTATTAAATTTTAATTTCAAAAATCCAAATTTTCATAAAATTGATTTTTAAATAAATGATTAATTAAACAATTTAATTAATTTAATTTAATATCAAATATTAAATAAATAAAATACCTAATCCAAATATGAATCCAAATTCATATATAATATTTAAATCAAATTTAAATATTTTAACTCTCCAATTTTGTTTAATTCAATAATTAAATATCAATTATATCAAATATAATGATTCAAACTATAATCCATATCTGAACAATTCAAATTCTCTCAACACGTTATTCTAAGGTTTAATCCATTTACGAGCTAGTAGAGGGACCTAATGGACATACAGATCATGAGCTCCAATGATCCTAAATTAATCGATTAAACTCTTTTAGTCCAAATTAACCAACATTCGTTAATTACTAGGACACTCCACTAAAGCCCAGTAGTTTCACTCTCCTCACTGTAGATATATTTTTGTCCACTTGATTTAACCATAATCAGTAAGTCAAATCATTTACAGGTTGTTCGTATTTACATTGAGTCAAAATTATCGTTTTACTCCTGTAATACATCTTGCTCCTTAAGTCTCCACTGATTTACTAATAAACAATTGGTTTATGGTTCCACCAATAAACCAAGTCCCTCTCAGTCATTGAGAGGGTAGAGCCCCTTGTTCAATACTGGGAAACAGTGCTTAAGGGAACAACTTATCTGTTATCCCTGAAAGCGGGTAGGAGTGAATTCCATCTTGCAGGACTATGTCCATAGCTATCTACCTGGTCTTACCCTTAACCCTAAACTGGAAGGCTTATCGAGCGATGATGATGAGTCACTCTCACCCATGAAAATTAAAGAATAATCCCAAATAAACAGGAGTTCATAATTAACTCAGGTTTGAGATCAAGTTATCTTAGGTCATCAAATTGAAATAGTCAGTTTTAATAGTAAACAATGTTATAAAGAAAAGTGACTACTTCGTGGTCTAGTCTTATGCAAACATCTTTTGCATAGGATGCTCCACTTGCATGTCTCTATATGAGCGGTTTAGGATCACATTGTTTGTATCATATATAAAGTGGGCCACATCCATAGCATTTCCAGGTTAAGGTACCCAACTCTAACCTTATACTTATAGACTGTTTTGGCTATATACTCAAACTTAATCCATTTTATGTCTCTACATAAAGTTCAAGTATTCATATTATAGTCAGGGGTTCGTTTAGTTTATTGGATTTAAGCTATATACAAGTGCAATTTACATGTTCAATAATAACTTTATTGAATAAACCTCAACAACAACTTTAATGTAAAATAGAATAACTTTAAAGATTACAAATTCCGTGTTTTAGGACATACGACCCAACAATAGTATATATAATCTCAATAAATTTAAAATTAACAACTCTCTAACAATATATCATAAGTTCTATTTATATTCCAATAATATCATACATTTCATATTTTCAAATAAACAAAGATATATACGAATATATTTATATATATATATATATATATATATATATATATATATATATATATATATATGAAATCAAACTTGGGCATAAAAAATCACATTATTTTCAAATGGAAAAAAATCTCAACTAATTAATAATAAAATACATGTAAAGCTTAAATGAGATTTATTGGGATTTCTGACTAATTAAATGAAATTTATGATATATATATTGTGATATAAATAAAATTTATGATATATACTATGATTTATGTTGAACGTCGAATGATTTATATACTGTGATATAGTGAAATTGTTAAGTTAATTTTGAATCACACTTCTGCTAGGGAATTGTTGTTAAATTTTGATTTATTGGAATTATACATACTATAAGAGATTTACGATATATATGGGGATTTATGTTGAATATTGAGTCAACGTCTGATTTATATACTGGGTATGTTTCATACATTGGTTGGAACATTTGCAAACATCTAAAACAATATTCTAAGGTATATTTAAAATAACTACGAATCCATTAGAAAGATCAATTCTTGATACGTCTAAATGTGTTAAATGAAAAATAAAATCATATTAAATGTATTTTCTCTCTCTAATTAAAAATGAGAAGAAATCTCAAGTAATTAATAAAATATAATAAATACATTCTCTCTCTTCTATATTGAAGATGTTTCGTAAATATGGAAAAGTATATCATAAATATATTTTTTCTTCCCTACCGCTCACCACAAGAAATATAATTATAGATTGGAAAGTAAAAGGTAATTGGATCCTAATTTTTGTGTAATTAACCAACCCACATAGATAATTTTAATGTAAAAAAAGGTGGGCTCTATAATTGAAATGACCCATTAGGGATTCTTCACTGGAATTAAATTTGGTGCCATTTGGATAAGGTGAGTTTTGTCTCCACATCCGAACAGATCCACCATTCTCGTCGTCCTCCTGCATCGCCGTCTGTCAGTGGAAATTTCCTCAATTCCACCATTTTCATGCTCCGATTACTGCATCAACTATACAACAGCTTTCCCTTGTATTAAAAACTAATTTGGATTGGTTTTTGTATTTCCTTTCCTTTTTCTTTGTAAATTATGAATCAACAATTTATTCTTAGAATTTGAACATACTAAAATAATTTAACAAAAATTCACTGAAGCCCATAAATATTGACGATTTTGTACTTGCATGCTATCATTGGATGCGTGGATGAAATTTTGTTCAAGGCGTGACAATAAAACAGCCCAAATCACTCCCCGAATGATCTCCAAGTCAGTGATTTCAAAAGAAACCGTGATTAATAGATATTGAGAACGGTAGATATTGAGGAAATTGAAGGAGACTGGAAACGACTAAAAGTAATCGTAGAAGATGAATAAGCTAATTTAGGTTTGTTTTGGAATATTATAATATTTTAAACCATTTCAATTTTCACTTAATAGTTTCTAATAAAATGATTTTACCTAATAATTAAATGATGTAGACTTGTCATTATCT
>NW_028325634.1:0-17334 GCF_027475165.1 Benincasa hispida
CCCAAAGTCCGGTTGCCATCTAACAAGCGCGTGAGGCTCACGCACCGATTGTTCCAGTTTGCTGTCCGTCCACGCGCCAGCGCGTGTAGGCGCGTGCGCCGCCGTTTTTCGTCCGTCTTCTGTGGATTTCCTCAGTGTTGTTGGCTCTTCTTGGTGGTATGTTTGTTTGGGATATATAGATATTCTCACTGCTTGTAAAGACATCTCTTCGGTAAATTAAGGTTTGATTCTCTGCTGCCCAGTGTCTTTGTTTTTGAGGTAATGGCTGATAAGAAACCAGTAGTCATGTCTGAGATTGTTCCTATGGTGTCAAAAGTAACTGAACACAAGTTGAATGGATCCAACTACTATTTATGGAGATCAAATGTCCGCCACTTTATTAGGAGCATGGAGATGGATGATCACATCACAGAAGAGCCACCGATTGATGCTAATAAAAAGATTTGGTGGCGGGACGATTCAAGGATGCTTCTACAAATCAAGAATTCTATTGATCGTGAAATTGTTGAACTAGTAAATCACTGCGAATCAGTCAAGGAACTATTGGAATATTTGGATTTCCTTTATTCAGGGAAAGAGAATATTAATAGAGTGTTTGATGTTTGTAAGACTCTATATCAACCTAATCAAGGAGAAAAATCTCTTACAAGCTACTTTATGGAGGTTAAAAATACATGTGCGTAATTCAATGCCTTGATGCCAATCAGCACAGATCCAAAAGTTCTAATGGCTCAACGAGAAAAGTTGTTTATCATGAGTTTTTTAGTAGGTCTTGCACCTAAATATGAGATGGCCAAAGATCAAGTGTTGTCAAGCTCAAATATCTCATCGTTGGAAGAAGCTTACACTCGAATACTTCGTACTGAAAGGACACAAGTAGTTACATCATCTAATTCTAGCAGTGCTTTGATTGGGCGCACAGATGATTATAGAGGTAATAAGGGGTTGAATCAAATAGCTTCAAAGGTCATCCAAATAAACCAAAGATCAAATCCAGGAGGTGTTGTTTGCTATTATTGTCATAAACCTCGCTATACGAAGCGTGAATGCAGAAAGTTGTTGAATAAGGGTCAGAGGATGCCATCACCCTCTACACATGTCGCCTCTACTCCTGATAATCTTGACAAGTCAATTACGATTTCTGCAGAGGAGTCAAGACAATTACGATTTCTGCAGAGGAGTTTGCTAAATTTCAGCAGTATCAAAAGTCATTGAGGGCATCATCTTCTACTCCCATTACGGCCATCGCAGAGATTGGTAACATTTCTAAATGCCTTCTTTCCTCCACGTCAAAATGGGTCATTGATTCTGGCGCTATACACCATAGGACAGGTAACCTCAGTTTATTCTCTAACCTTTGTACATCTACCTCTTCACCTAATGTCACTATAGCTGATGGAACCTCCACTCCTGTTTAGGATCAAGAACCGTCCATCTTACTGAATCAATTTCATTGTCATCAGTTTTAAATTTCCCACATTTCTCATTTAATTTGATTTCGGTCAGTAACTCACTCGTGATTTTCATTGTCGTGTCTCCTTTTTTCCTGGCCATTACTTATTTCAGGATCTTATGACGAAACAGAATATTGGTAAAAGGCATGAATTTGGAGGTCTTTACATCTTTGAACCACAAACACCTACGGCCATCAGATGCTCAAGTGTGTCGTCTCCCTGTGAAGAGCATTGTCGTTTCGGTCATCCGTCTATCTCTGCATTGAAGAGTCTTCATCCACAACTTCAACATTTGTCTTCTTTAGATTGTGAGTCATGTCAATTTGCTAAATTTCATCGTTTGAATTCGAGTCAATAAACGAGCTAGTGCTCTTTTTGAATTAGTCTATTCTGATGTTTGGGGTCCTTGTCCTGTTGAGTCCAAAGGAGGGCTTAGGTATTTTGTTACATTTGTCGATGATTATTCTCGTGTTACATGGTTATATTTAATGAAAAATCGTTCTGAGTTACTTTCTCATTTTCGTAACTTCCATGTTGAAATTCAAACTCGGTTTAGTGGTGCTCTTAAAATCCTACGAAGTGATAATGCTAAGAAATATTTCTCTCATACACTCAAGTCTTATTTAGATGCTCATGGCATTCTTCATCAATCTTCTTGTGTCGATACTCCATCTCAAAATGGGGTTGCAGAACGAAAGAATCATCATCTCCTTGAGACAGCCAGAGCTTTGACGTTTCAAATGCATGTTCCAAAATCCTTTTGGGCTGATGCTGTTTTCACAATTTGTTTCTTAATAAATCGCATGTCTTCTTCCATTCTTAAGGGTGAGATACCTTTTCGTACTTTATGCCCCAAGCAAAATTTGTTTCCCATTCCACCCAAAATATTTGGTTGTACCTGCTTTGTTCGGGATGTTCGACCTCAGCATACCAAACTGGATCCAAAGTCCTTAAAATGTATTTTTCTTGGTTATTCTCGTGTCCAAAAGGGGTATCGGTGTTATTGTCCTAGTCTAAATAAATATTTGGTCTCTCCTAATATCACTTTTTTTAACATACCCCATTTTTTTCATCACCATCATTCTCTCCGAATAAGAGTTAGGGGGAGAACAAGGAATTAGAGGATGATTTCCTTGTCTACACAGTTATTTCTCCCCCCGATCCTCTTCCTGATTCATCTCTACTTGTGGCTACCTCTACTTTTCCACCCATTGTTAAGGTCTGTACTCGACGACAACCTCCTTCAGTTCCATGCCCTGTACCAGAGTCTTCTTCGTCAGTGGATCCAGAAACGAGTGATGATCTCCCTATTGCTCTTCGTAAAGGTAAACGTACATGTGCTCATCCTATTTCCTCTTTTGTTTCATATAACCATTTGTTGCCTTCCACATGTTCATTCATTGTATCCTTAGAGTCTGTATCCATCCCTAAAACTGTTCATAAGGCTTCGTCTCATCCTGGTTGGTGTGCCGCAATGGTGGAGGAGATGACTGCCTTAGATGATAATTGTACTTGGGATTTAGTTTCTCTCCCTACAGGAAAGAAAACTATCGGTTGCAAATGGGTGTTTGTGGTTAAAGTCAATCCTGATGGTTTTGTTGCTCGGTTAAAAGCGCGCCTTATAGTGAAAGGCTACGCACAAACTTATGGCGTTGACTACGCTGATACTTTTTCTCCTGTAGCAAAAATGGCATCGGTGCGGTTGTTTATTTCATTAGCTTCAATCAATCATTCGCCTTTACATCAGCTTGATATTAAAAATGCATTTCTTCATGGTGATCTTCAAGAAGAGGTGTATATGGAGCAACCACCAGGGTTTGTTGCTTAGGGGGAGAATGGAACGGTGTGCCGCCTTCGTAAATCCTTGTATGGATTAAAGCAGAGCCCACGAGCTTGGTTTGGAAATTTTAGTCAGGTGATTGAAAGCTTTGGAATGCAAAAGAGCACGTCAGATCATTCGGTCTTTTTTAAGAGACCTGAGGGTGGTGTCATCTTGTTAGTCGTATATGCGGATGATATTGTGATTACCGGTGATGATGCTTTAGGTATCCAGTCTCTAAAGACCTTTCTTCATAGTCAATTCCATACCAAAGATTTGGGCATGTTGAAATACTTCTTAAGAATTGAGGTAATAAGAAGCAAGAAAGGAATTCTATTATCACAAAGAAAATATGTACTTGACTTGTTGACTAAAACAGGAAAGCTAGGGGTTAAGCCATGTAGTACCCCAATGATGCCCAACTTACAGCTCACAAAAGATGGAGAATTGCTAAAAAGATCCTGAAAGATATAGGAGGTTAGTGGGAAAACTTAATTACCTTACAGTGACTCGACCCGACATAGCCTATTCAGTAAGTATTGTGAGTCAGTACATGTCATGCGCTACAGTTGATCATTGGGCTGCATTGGAACAGATTCTTTGTTATTTGAATGCTGCTCCCGGGCGTGGTTTATTATATAAGGATTATGGTCATACTAATATTGAATGTTTCTCAGACGCCGATTGGACAGGATCCAAAGAAGACAAAAGATCAACCTCAGGGTATTGTGTTTTTGTTGGTGGTAATTTGATTTCTTGAAAGAGTAAGAAGCAAAATGTGGTGTCACGTTCAAGTGCAGAATTAGAATATAGAGCAATGGCACAATCTATGTGTGAATTGATTTGGATATATGAACTCCTTGTTGAGTTGGGATTTGAAATCACCACACCGACAAAGTTGTGGTATGATAATCAAGCAGCACTTCATATTGCGTCTAATCCAGTATTTCATGAAAGAACTAAACATATTGAAGTTGATTGCCATTTTGTACGTGAGAAAATTCACCAAGGATTGGTATCTACAGGATATGTGAAGACTGGAGAACAATTAGGTGATATCTTCACGAAAGCATTGAATGGAAGATGTATAGATTATCTATGTAATAAGTTGGGTATGAGTAACATATATGCTCCAACTTGAGGGGGAGTGTTATAATTCTATAGTTAGGATTTTCCATTCTTGTAAATATTTTGTGATATTTTCCTTTTCTATGCTTTGTACACTTGTATATATTCATATTTTTGCTGAATGAATAGAGTATTCTGATTCTTTCTCAAACATAAGAATTTTACAGGGGAAAGTTCAAAACTATTCACCATCTTTCAGATCAATGAACCTGCAGTTCTTATATAATTAAAAGCATAAAGGTCGTAAATTGCGTTATAGATTAATAAACAAGATTGCTTATAATTTTGAATCCTAGCTTACCTACAAACTCACGGCAAACATGAAGATCTGAGAAATTTTTAAACTCAAAAATGATACTTCCACCCTGAAAAATGTAGCACGTCATTAATTGTCATCTTGCAAGATAAATTCTGGACTCACAATATGCTTTGTTGAAATGATATTTGAGATTGATATCCAAAGGCCCTTGATGAAATCACTTAGAGAACTCATCAATCACAAAGTATTTTCAATAAACTACTGAAAGAGAATTTGAAGATAAGCTTGAGGGTGAGAATTATGTAATGGACTTCTTAAAACATATAAGAATTTTCCATTTACCTATTTTAAAATCATACGTACAAGGATTTAATCATGGAATATTTCCAATGTTCTAACGTATGGTTCCTTTAATTAGATCCTTTTCCTTTACCCAATTCAATAATTCCATAGATAATATCTAGCAAAATATTAGAAACCTGGTCCCTGGTGAGATTAAGCCACGGTGGTTTATTTGATCCTTCCTTAGTGTTTTTGTGGCCTGAAAAATACGGGCAGTTTAGATATAACAGGATCTTTTGCAAACATAAGGTTGCAGGAAATAGAGATTACAGATGCGCTTAAACAATAGTCAGAGTTCTAATGAGGAACAGTGGAGGGCAAAGAGTAAAGAATATCTCATTTCTGCACTACTTTACTCAAAAAAAAAAAGGTTCTGATTACACAGTCCATAGTTATCAATCATCCAAAAAAACTCAATTCTACTTACAGAAGGTGCTCAACAGGAAAAGAATGATCCGGCAAAAATATAAATACTACTGTACGGGTATATAGAACATACCATAAATATGGTAATAGAAATACATTAACTTGGAACAATATAGTAGGTACCTTTAATAAATCTAAACTCCACATCAAGCTTAGAAGCTGAAGTGGGATCGCTGGGTCTAAATATGAATTTCCACTCTGTCTGTACAAAGTGAGAATAGTAAAACCAAATTAATTGAACAAATTATGTAAAATGGTCGAATCAATTACAGATGCACGTCAAAATTTTTCAAATTCTTAACTATACACAATCAAGAAGACTTTTGTGTAAATCATAAATTTGGAGGGGGGTCGAGGGATGTGGATAATCATCTTTCATGTCCTTGTAGGGCTCAATTATAGAAATAACTATTAAACAGCAAAACCAAACTTATCTGATACTACTCGTGAGTGATAAAGTGCACCAATTAGTTAAGTTAATACGTGTAAAGACTTTGAAAACTAGCAGCTAAGGTTAACACGCAATCTGAAACTAATCACCCTTCATCTCACTCACATTTCAAAACTTCATATT
The DNA here is from genome assembly GCF_027475165.1 of Benincasa hispida. NCBI lineage: Eukaryota > Viridiplantae > Streptophyta > Magnoliopsida > Cucurbitales > Cucurbitaceae > Benincasa > Benincasa hispida. The sequence goes on from NW_028325634.1 coordinate 6,003, forward strand.
GTTTTCTTTTCCTGTTTCTTTAGAAAGAAGTCCACATGTGCACAGCTACTATTGTGCGCCAGACTTGTTGAGCTACAAGGCTTCCATGTTGGTGTCGTGTGCTTGTTGTGTCGCGTTCCTTGCTCTTCACCTACGTGTTGCCGATGCACACACTCTGACACTATTGTTGCAAGACTCCTATCAATTGTGCCGTGCTCAAGAACTAAGGTCCTGATAAGATGGGTTGGGTGCATGTAGTGCTAGACATACGCACGGGTGTCGAGCACATGTGCCAAGCAATGAGCGATAGGCAACATGCACATGTGCATGGGAGATGCAACCTTGGCGCTAATTGGCAAGAGAGATCAAATAAGCCACTTGAGTGGCAGAGGAACATTTAGCCCATGGTGAGTAAATGTGGAGTAATGCCTAAAATGTGGGTAGCAATATTTTTAAATGCCCAAGGCACACTAAGGCACAATGGCCCCTTGGAGCCTAGACACAAGGTGCACAAAAAGGTGCAGGCAGGCTTTTTTTCGTGAGGCACACTATATATAAAAATATTATATTAAAAAGAGAAAGCATAGTTGAAGTGGAAATATAGAAGAAAAAAGGACCCCAAACACAAGAAATTTTGCATTTAGGCCTATTAAACTTGATTCTTTTAGTTAATAAAGAAGGAAAACCCTTAATTATTACTATTTTTTAAAAATAATAAAAAATCCCTAAGACCTAGGGCTTTGACCTTTGGGGCTTTACAAAAGGCGAGCACCTGAGGCACGTCTTATTTTGTGAGTCTCGCCTTGCACTAAATCTATGCCTTGAGTCTAGGCACGCGCCCAAGAGGGCTTTTTAAAACACTGGTGGGTAGTTCTCAAAAGTTGTCCATGAACATGGGGTAGTGCGTAGATTATCAAGTGTAAGCTCCTAGATCATAGAAGAGTGAGCTCCTAGATGGAAGGAACGCGAGTGGTTATCCATCCCCACTAGCCCACTCGACCACCTTTCTCTCCAATCAATTCTCATCCACGCCTATAAAAGGATGACCGTAAGCATTGTCCAAGACATTCCTTGTAATGGGTAGAACTTTGAGGGAAACTTTATTTCCTCGAGTCTTGTTACATTACAAGTGGAGTTTGTAGTGTAGGTGATCAATTCAGTATTGTTACTTCTCAATAAAAGTGACTAGGTGATATTGCCACCAAGTAATTATGTTCTTTTCCTCCTCTTGTTTATATTTGGGTGGGAGTGTCAAGTGTGCAGAGTCCTTAAGTAAGATTGTCATTTATGAGTTGTGTGGGTGCGTGTTTATCGGGCAAAAAGTACAGCTGAACTAAGGAAGACCTTAGGCCGAACGGGCCAAGGGCAAAAATTTTGAAATCAAAATCAACCCCGTGACACCTAGCGTGGTAAGCATGGGACACAAGACTTCACTAAGAAATGCCCATCACAAGTCAAAGTCGAGGATTTGGTATCCTTAATATCCAAGTGCCTTATGGAATCAAGCAAACTCATCAAATCAATCCAATCTGCAATTTCCTTATTAGCTAAGTTACACACCTCAAAGGAATAGCCCAAGCAATAGAAGAAGACCAACATTGATTTACGAAACAATCTTTGGACCACACCACATTAAAATTTCTTGAAAAGGAGCTAATAAGATTTTGATCCCCTAATCCAAACATTCCCAGAATTTAAGTTCATCACCATTGCCCAGGTTAATTTTATACCTTTTTTCAACAATGCAACAAGCATTATAGATAGATTCCCAATCTCCTCTTGTTGCCCACATTCAAGCCCCTCACATTTCATGACAAACTTCCAGCTTTCCTTCCCTTTATTACTGGTTGGAGCTTTTGGCTCTACCTCCAGGGGTTCCTCTTCTTTCTTGCAAACAATGAGCTCCATTCCAAGACCTTCAATGATCGAAGCAAGGCCATTCCATCTTAGGTAAAGGTTAAAACATTGAAGATCATCATTGAACTCCTCATTTTCCTCTCCTAGATCAACCATGAGCAACCTAAAATCCGCTTCTTCAACTCCCAACTCACTTCCATTGCTATCTTCAACCTCATCGCATGTTGTATATGAGCCCTTTCCCATGGTCACCGATAGCATCGGAGAGGATCCAAAAATAATGATAATGTTTTTTTAAAAAAAAACATTATCTGAAAGGAAACCTTTTGCTCTCTTTCCGTTGGGTGAATGAAGCCCTTTTTCATGATTTGTGGCCTTTTTGCCTTTTCCCGTGGAAATTGAACTACTCATCTGGGCTCCCTCCTTTTGAGTGAAGTCAACTTGTCCTTTACCAAAACCTGGAGTTTGGACCTTTTTACAATTTCTCCCAAGCTTTTCGAATTTCAACAATCAAAATAATTTCTTTCACACTCTTGAATCAAAATACCTTTTCTGTCTTCTTGAAAATGTTTCGACCTCCAAATTTATGTTGGAATGCTTCATGGGTGTTCTTTGATGTTTGTGATAATAATTTCTTTCACACTCTTGAATCATTTTCTTAATCATCTAACTCCCAATTCTTACGTTGATTTCTTGAGAAACCGATTTGATTGGATCCTCAGGCTCTTTGTTGATAATGTCACCTTGTTATTTCGTTCTAAACTGCATTAGAATCTTCATTAAAATCGCTAGAATCATTATAATCAATTTTCAGATGTAAATAATGATAGGTTCTTTGAAAAAATCAATCACGGCCAAAATTATTATGTTGGAGTTCTTCTGAATCACTTGAATCAGAATTCTAAAACTGTTTTGGGAGGAAATTTGACTTTCTTGCCTATACCAACTGCTATATTTTTTCTTCGCCGTCTTCCTTGATCAATAATAGTCCATTCTTGCAAAATCTTGAAAAAAAATCTCTGATTTCTAAAATTTAAAGGATTCCCCCAATATAGTTGTGGACTATTCAATAACGAGCACAATTCACGAAACTCCCTCTTGCGATCGGCGTCGCCAAGAGTTTCCCGACCTTCACCAACGACAGTCAACATTGATCCAGACGGCTGCTCTGATACCAAATGGATGTAGCCTAGGAGATTAAAAAAAAAAAGAGAAATCTCCAATAATAAAATCAAAGTCTTTATTATGAATCAGAAGTTGCCAATACAAGAAGACAGTCTCTCTGTTTATAAAGAATTGGAAAGCAAACTAATCCTAATCCTAATTAATAAAGAAACTAATCCTAATCGTAATTAATCAAAGAAACTAATCATAATCCTAATTAATCAAAGAAACTAATCTTAATCCTAATAAACCAAGGAAACTAATCTTAGTTCTAATAAATCAAGGAAACTAATCCCAATTCTAATAAATCATGGAAACTAATCCCAATCCTAATCAATTAAGGATTTGACCATAATACCCCAACTTATCCTAATCCTACTACATCACTCTACCTCCGATTTTCACCACCACTCTACCATCGACCACCTCTAACCAACGTTGCTAATTGTTGGAAAGACTAGGGTTTTTTATGTGCACGTGGCATGTCTTTGGTGTATCCTTTGTGTTCAAATTTTTATTTAAAAAAAAAAAAAAGACAAAATTTTACATGTCGAAACATGTCTAAAGCATTTTTTAATGTATCCGTGTCCGACATGTGAAGATGTTCCACAAATAAAAGTTAGAAAAATGAACCTGAAAACTCAAACAAATCACTTATGTATCACTTACACCATTCCAAGATTGTCTTACAAACTCAGTTCAATAAATTACATAAACATACTCTTTAAGAAAACAGTAGACTAGGTCATCAAATACAATAAATCAGAAGTATATAATTAATTGAAAGAGAACAAAAGCAAAGGTGATAAATAGGTAGACAATCAGACACAAAAATAATAAACTTTAGACCAATACCATTTCCAAAACACCGGGCGTGCCAGGATCCTTAATTGAGGTCTTGTACTTAGCACTCTTATGGACATACTTGGTTCCCATCTTCCCCACCGAGAATCAGTCTAGAAGAATTGATCCAAAAATCAATCCAATAACTACGATGCAAAAGATTATTCAGATTCAAGTAATTGACCGGAACCAAACATCTTGTGGCATTAGAGAAAACAAAGGAATACATAACATCTCGTGGCATTAAAAACACTAAAAACAATCAGATCCCAATAAAAGAGAGAGAGATTAGACAAGCAAAATATCACAACAAGATCTCCAGAAATTTAAAGATTTCCATATATTCAGAAACTCGACTATCATAAAGATGTGCATAAAAAAAAGAAGCCCAAAAATGTAGCCAAAGATCGATCATGACAACTTGCGACTTATAAATAAGATAACCAAGAAATTCAGTACGTTCCATCGTTTCAAAAACAATCAAAAAATGGCAAACACAACAACAAACAAAAACGAAGAAGAGAATAGGAATGTTCCTTTTCATTTAATTAATGAGAAGTTATTTCTTTTTTTAGGAAAAAAAAAAGAAAAAAAAAAAAAGGAAGAGGTATTTTGGAAACTAACGGCCAGCCTTTGGACAGGGATTAAATCCCAAAACCACACTCCGGAACGAAATCGAGTAACAATAAACCAATTGAGCATATTTACACTCAAACTAGATACATTCAACTTTATTAAACCACCAAGAACAACTGAACTCCAAAACCAGACAAAACAACTCCAACACTAGTTTCTGAAAAATAGACAACACCAATGCTAAACTCTAGTTCAATTAATAAAAACATCATGAAAGAAAGAATCGGTAGCAACGTGTCCAAACTAAACCCGACTACAAAAAGAAGTTCAACTGGCTAATAGTCTCTCGATCGTCACCCTCCTTTGCTTCATCATCAAGCTTATAGAAATCCTCATCACGTGTAAAAAGCTGGTGGGTAAGGGGTGAGTATGTGAATGGTCGGTAAGTAACCCCTGCTAAAGGAGCCATGCATCAGCAAAAAACCACCAAAAGCAATAATATCACCACAACGTGCTTATGGCATCGTAACAAATAGCAATTGAATGTAACATAAACATCATAGATCACCATGACACATATCTCATACCATATATCACAATACCAGGTTAACTAATCCACAAAGGTAAACAAGTAATGTATTCAACAACGTTATTAAGGTCTAAGCAAACTTAAAGATACCATATTTTCTCCGTTCAATCATCACAAGGTGATCTTTCCGGACACGTGTCGGACACAGATACGTCTGTACACGTTCCTGACACGTGTTCCCTTTATTTATTATTTTTTATAATTTTGGACACGCAATGACACGTGATGACACGCCGCCGGACACGCATAGACAATAAAAAAGAAGGGGGAAAAAAACCTTTCAAACCAACAGCGGCGATGAAGAGGGGTGGTCGGTGAAGGAGGGAGATCGAACAGCTTTGATGGCGGCGGAGAGAGGGGCGGTAGGCGTCGGCAACTTTGGAATTGGTGGAAAGGGAGAGCAGAAACGGGGAGGAGGAAGGGCAGAAATCGGGAGGAGGGTGTCTGGGCTTGGGAGAAGAGAATAAAACATTATTTAGGGTTAGGGTATTTACTTTTAAATGGCCTTTTGGGCCTTATTACATCCATTTAATGTGAGTTTCTTTTTCTCAAATGGGTTTTTGGGTTTTTTTTTTTAAGGATTTATTTCAAATATTAAAACGATTGAAAATATTTATAAAATATAATAAAATTTTCAAACATAGGCATTGATAGACTTCTATTAGTATCTATCAATATCACTGATCTGATCTATCAGTGTCTAACATTGATAGTTCTAAAATTTTGTTATATTTTGTAAATATTTTTATTTATTTTTCTATATTTAAAAATAGCTATTTTTTTCTCTTTAAAATGTCTTTTTCTTTTTTCTTATTATTATTTTAAAAAATGTTATTTCGCATAATTAATAAAAAAAGAACTAATGTTAATCATTGGACTCTTTTTTAAATATAGAAAAACATATCAGAATATTTACAAAATATAGCAAAATTTCAGAATCTATCAATGATAGACTTCCGTAGTTTTGCCATTTGAAATAATTTCCCTTAATTTATTTTAATGCTTAATAAAAAAATAGAATTTTTAATAATTAATTAAAAAAATTATTTTCAATAATATAAATATAGTTATAAATAAATAAATAAATAAATAGCATGTCCCCAATGTGTCATGTTCTACATTTTTAAAAATTGGCGTGTCGTCGTATCGTGTCGTGTCACGTGTTTATGTCCATACTTCTTAGAGACAATAGTTTTTCTTGAATGAATAATTGGGCTTCTACTAAGAAAAAATAAAATAAAACAATACAAAGGCCGAACAAGAAAAAACCCCCAAAAAGAGAAGGCCTGCAATCAAGCAAATAAAACCTAATGGTAATGGATAATTACAAAAAGCTTTGCCCAAAGCCCACAAAAAAAACATTAAAGCTAAATAAGAGATCAAATATTGCTCAAAGAACGTTCAAAGCTTTCTAAGAACTCTATTGCACCTTTCATCCAAAAAGTCCTACAAAATAGCACACACCCCAACTTACCACAAAAAACAATTCGTCTCACGAAAGGAGGGTGGAGAAGAAAATCATAAATCCTCTACATAAATTATGCCCGATTGAAATAAGATTGAACTCCTCAAAACCTCCAAATTGCAAGCAAGATCACCGTTCCATAGAATATGATCACGATCCCGATGAGCTCTATCCAAGCACTTTATCGATTACTTTATTCAGAATCCTTTTCTCAATTGTAATGCTTATATCTTTTCATTATAGCTCGGTACTGTATGTCTATTTTTTATTTACATAATTGTTTTTCATTTCAAGAGTTGTTGTATCTCTGAGCATTAGTGTATTTACATTACATCAATGAAGAGTTAAGGACTTGTTTGGTAGGCAATCTAAAAACATCATTTTAAAAACAAGGGATCCAAAGAAAATAGAGTTGTATTTCATGTTTTCAAACATTTATTTGGTAGCAGATTCATAAATTAAAATATAATTTAAAAAGATTCTTTTAAATGTGTTTGATAAAATATATTTAATTACTCATTAATATTATGATGAATAAACTATTACTAATTAATTAATAAATTTGTTTTATATTGAAATTTTTGTTTAATTATTATTTAGTAATATCATATAATAGATAAAATGTTACATTTTAATTTAACAAAAATAATTGAATTTATAATATGAAATAGTATATTTGTTTTTGTTTTTATCATTTTTAATATAATTCTACATTTTAAAATCTTGAATTCAAAATCTAGATACACTAAAAACATATAAAAAAAAAACATTGTTTTCAGAATTTGCACTATTTGGATCACAGAATCTGAAAACTGTTTTCAAAAACAAAATCCAGATTGTCAACCAAACGCATATTCACTGAACTCGGTGAATCGAAAAACATAAAACAAAATCCGAGTTGCCTACTAAATAGACCCTAAGTTTCCTTTTCCAAAAAAGAAAAAGAAGAAGAATATACTCAATATCCTATCTCGCCCTCATAAAGAGAATACATGCCATACTCCCTCCCATATTACCCTCTTAATCCTGAAGAGAATGTGACGGCAGTAGTTATCAACCCTCTATAGCATTTACTGCCTAACTGACATCCTTAACTTGCTTAAGAAACCCTAGAAATACATACACGACATTCGATGTACTAATATAACTTAAAACAACTTCAACAATACCAAGGTTCAACATACAACATATTTACATCACATTAACAATCACAGAGTTCAGTAGGTCCCAACACTCTTTCCTAGTCCCTAACACGAACAACATATATGTACAGACATTAATAAAGTAACCACCTAAGACTTCTTTACAAACTCTGTGCCTTCATTAAGTCATTGACTGGCAGAGCAGCATGGCAGCTAACTTCTGGAGAGATGATCACTACCTGGAAAAAAGGAAAACATTTGGAAAGAATGAGCTACTAGTCCAACAAGTGACTAATTAAACAAAAACATCATGCTCAATACAGAAAACTGCTAAGCAAACTCATACTTAAAACATTTAAAACATAAAATCTTTGAAATCATAATTCCTCTTAAACCTTGCTGAGAGAGAACTCTTCTGCTCAATCCCTCAACCTCTATCCTTAGTTGGTGTGGAGTAATCTCAACACTACCAACGTCAACTCTACCTACGTGGACCTAATAATAACTAAGTATTGTCATACCTTAGGTACTGGGGGCTCGGATACCTTCTCATAGTCCTTCAGTATTGGTTTCATCATAATCATCATAAAAATCTACTCATTGAAACATAAAACACTTGAAAGCATAAATAACATAAAACATATGTTTTAAACCTCTTTGTCACATAATCGTAAACTACTAACGCATGCCTCATAAACACAAAGTGTATAAAAACATGCTTTCACAAACATCTTTAAACTATGCATGTGTAAGGAAAACTCATGGAAAACTGGTTTGCTTGGAAACTATCATTTAAACATACTTTACATAAAAGCTAGCATGAAAACTAGTCTTTTGGATAAACCTTGCATTTACTAAATATTTAGGAAAACACTTAATTTGTTACTCACAGCCTTGGGCGTCTTCTTAGGATTGATAAGTTTCTCCTATGGGTGTTTGTCTTATAAGGTTCACAAACAACTTTGGTTAACGTCACAGATAGCTTTAAAAAAGTGTTATATTTCCTTGCTTAATTTGAGCTCTTTGTTGGATTTTATGTGGTTCTTGTCTTATTTTGTAGGTTTCGAGCAACCATGAGGTAGAATTGGTGATTTGGTGAAGAACGAGATTAATTTGAAGCAAATTGGAGTTGATTTTACATTCGGGCTTCAAAGAAGCAAAAAGACCAAAATGCCCCTACTTCAGCATCGCAATGCTCAACCCATGCCTTGGTCCAACGCTCGCCTAACACTAGAAGGCAGACATGGGTGTCTAGGGCAGTGTTGCAATGCTCCGATTGGAGTGACGCTTCCCTTTTCATTCGCGCGTATGAAACCTGAACCCTACTTTCCCTATTTAAATATGTTGATTGTTGAAATTAGTAAAATGAGATATTTAATATTTAAGTTAAAGTGAAATAGTAGGGAAATGAGTAAAGGATAAGGAAATGAAGAAGGAAAATGCTTAAGTTTGGAAACTTGACTTTCAAGTGTTTATAAGTTAACCTAGTGAGAAAATTTTTTGGCTAAGTGTTGGTTGTGAAAAGGGTGGCCAAGCATCGAGTAAACATTAGGCAAACATCGAGTAAACACTAGGCAAGCATCAAGTAAGCATTAGGTAAGCATCGAGTAAAAGTCATGCAAGATCGAGGAAAGGATCGTGCATCAAGTATGCATGATCGAGGAAAGGACCGTGCATCGAGTATGCATGAGTAAGGAAGAGATTATGCATCGAGTAAAGGCCATCGTACATGGAGTAAAGACTATCGTGCATCGAGTAAAGGCTATCGTGCAGGCCTGAAGGAAATCAAACACGGGGATTTCCCTAAGTAGCGGAAGGGATCGTTCCAAATTTCATTTTAATTGAACACAAACAATTACAGTCTTAAACGGAAACTAACAGGTCATGCATATACAAAAATTATGGCATGCTACAATAGGAATCAAGGGATAAAGTATGCGTACCTTTGAAAAAATATTCTTCAAGAATCCTTCGATCAGTCTTCAATGCATCCAACAGCAACACTCGAATGTAACGAACAGATTATGAACAACACGAACAGCCAACAGCTCCTCAAACCCAATCGAGTCCCACTCGATCCACAAACTAAGTAAAGACATTACCACAAGTGTTACCTTGGTATTCTCGGTGTGAGAATCCAGGAGTTGTGAGCTCTATATGATCTTGGCTTGAGGAATTAGGAGGTATACGATCGAGTAGATGATTGTAAGTGGGAGATATGAAGCTGTCTATCACATAGACGATGTCCTCAATCATCTACTAAATGAAGCCTATCGCATAGACTTTGCTACTCGATTGTGTAGCAACGATCAGCAAAATGATTATCATACAGTCAACTCTACACGATCGTTTAGTCTCTGTCAACACTATCGCTTAGTAAAACTCTTTTACTTGAGAGCTTTTTCCATGAGTACTTTCCGAATGAAGCAATTTTTAAATTTGGAAAACCATTTTCCTTTTATCTCATGGTTACCATAAAACTTCCAATAACCTCCCATTCAATCGGTTATTAGAGAAAAAGAATTAATTATCATATAATTAATATATTATAAATAAATATGATAACCATATTTTATCTCATGAAACATATAAACCATAGTTTTTTTTTCTATTTTATGGTGCTTAATGTAAATCATATTTACATTAATTCCTCCAAATAATTTATCTGATACTTCACATCAATTATATCATATATAATTGAATTTTCTCTTGTTAATTTGAACACTCCAAACTAACCTAAAATTTGATTCTCAACTTGAACCCATTAAGCTACCAAGGGGACCTTATGTACATGTAGCTTGAAGCTCCAACGGTACGTGAATAATTGACTTAACTCTTTAGTCATGAGATTCACCATTGTCGAACACTCCACTAAAGACCAGCAGCTACACTCTTCTCACTACAGATATATTTCTGTGTCCATATTAACCAATCAACAGTGCGATAACCCTCACAAATCGCTCGTAAGTACAGCTGTAAACACAAGGCTCATCAACATTTTGATCAAAGCCAAATGATTTGATCGCACTATCAAATCTAATGTTCCACGATCTAGACGCCTGTTTCAGCCCATAAATGGACCTATTAAGCTTGCAAACTCTTTGCTCTTGATCTGAAATAATGAACCCCTCTGGTTGAGCCATGTAGATGGTCTTCTCAAGATTACCATTCAGAAAGGCAGTCTTGATGTCCATTTTCCATATCTCATAATCATAAAATGTGGCTATGGACAGAAGAATCCTGATAGACTTCAACATGACAACAGGTGAGAAAGTTTCCTCATAGTCCACTGCCTTGACCTGGGTATAACCCTTTACCACGAGTCTAGCCTTAAAGATCTGTACTTTTCCATCTATACCTCGTTTTCTCTTGTAGATCCACTTACACTCTATAGATTTTACCCCATCAGGCTGATCCATAAGTTTCCAGACATTATTGAAGTACATAGACTCCATTTCCTGGTTCATGGCTTTAATCCACTCATCTTTGTCAACATCCTCCAGATAATGGATCCTTGACCCTATCATCAGACATGATGTTTTGGGCTTCAGTCAAACCCATGTAGCGTTCCGGTGGGTTCGCAACCTCCCACTATGTCGAGGCAGTCTCAACTCTTGAGATGGTTGATTAGATGTACCGACATCAACAACTCTTATTGATCAATCAGTCTATTTAGCAACTCTTGTTGAACTATTAGTAGTCTCACTAGAAATATCA